>NC_092338.1:382975000-383275000 GCF_046630445.1 Rutidosis leptorrhynchoides
AAACACATAATATGGATTCCTCGAACTCTTCGAGCTCCAATGGCAGTGTAACCGGAATGAACCAACCAATCAACCATCATCTATTTTGGATGAATTGGGGATGGGTTCGTAGTAAACTTAATCAATGGAGACAAGAAGAAGGTGATCCCTTCCACCAACCGAATTCACCTCTTGGTGAAGAACCTGAAGCACTTACTGGCGAACCCGTTCGAAACACTATTTTCACCCTCATTTCCAGGATATCCAGTCACGAATATATAATATCTAAAATTTTAGATCTTATTTATCCACTTGTCCGAACCGCCAATCATCCCGGAATAATAGAAGAAGTCAACGAGCTTCGCGCTCGAGTAGTGGCTCTGGAGAATATGGTGCAAAACCTACGAACACCAGCAGTAGCACCAGCAGCATAACCAGTACCACCAGTACCATCGGCATCACCACCAACATCACCAGCTTCACCAACGACAACATCCGCATTTCACGCCTCAACATCACACTCAGTACCTCAAACATCAACATCATACGCCCCATAGATACCAAGGAATATTATTAATAATGAGTTAAGATGTATTGACTCATTCTTCTTGAAGAATTACATATGTATACTTTATATATATGGGTTGAAACAATAATAAATCTTTTCGTGCTAAGCTATTACGTGTGAATCTTAACTAGTATGTACTACATGGTTAATTCATATCACAATATGCTATGATGTACATCTTTTGTTAATAACTTAACAATCTTTAATCATTGCTTCAACACAATAAACTTCATTTCGTAATAAATCAAGTGTATTACTCAAATACATGATTGATTGTATACTTTAATTTTCGATGTACTCGAAACTTTCTAGAAAACATCATTAGTGCCTTATGAATTTCACAAGAATTCCACGAGCACCAACATCATATACCGAAGTATATCAATAACAATGAATGATGAAGTATTGATTCATAACTTCATTAGCGAAATATTTCACGACAATTATGAAATCTCTAAAGGTTTTGGAGATTATTTATTCTCGTTTCAACAGCAAATCAAATGAGTTTAATATTATATTAACTTATTAAAACCATGATTACATCTGAAGAATACATATATGAACGTATATCTTCTCTTTTGTAAAAACTGTTAATTGTGAAAAATATTTTAACGGGTAGGTAAAACCCGAGAGATATTCATATCTCATATAAATATGTTACATTGTACATTCTTCCATTCTGATTCAGCAGTTGTTAACTATACTACTTACATTCACATGATATATGTATATGTTCACCAAAGAACAACCATTTTCATACAAATTCAGTTACATATTCTGATTTTGACATATCGGAACTTAAGTAAAGCTTTAGCAAGTGTTATCTTCCTAAAGATCACTACATTCATGAATTATATTCATTCGTATTCTATGATGAATTATCACATCAAACCACCGAACTTACCATTCCTTACTTTTGAAAATCACAACATTTCTTCGTCAACCGTTAGATCCATTGATGGATGCATCTTACACTTAAACACTTCAAATTCAAAATTCTTAAAAACATCCTTTGAATCTTGACGATCATAATTAGCGTTTAATCATCTAAAAATGAAATTTCTTGAAACCATCTCGGGTTGATAACCGATGATTCAAATATGGCTGCATTAAATGCAGAGGAAACAGAAAAATTGTAGATGGTCTTAAGGGCCAACAGTTTGATAATAAAGAATGGTACGTTGGAAAAGCTCAAAAGAAAATTTTGAACTGAAAAACAGATTGAGCTAACCATGGAGGAGACCAAGGAAAAACACAAGGGCCAAACCCTATATTCAAAGAATCCATGTAATTCTGGATCCGGTGAAATCTTTAGAGAATATCTTGCTCCGAAGTCATGTTAAAAGCTTGCGGAAATTTTTTCTTCATCAACTTTCAAACTTAGAAATTCCAAAATATCATCATAAATATCCTCTATATTTCGGAAGATATCTTCATAACGATTCATGTCCGCAATTAAGTATCTCTTTGCGATATCTGTATAAAGGAAACTGTTTTAGTTTCTATATTCTGTAAAATTCGAGTTTAAATTATAAATGCTTTGAAGAAGTGTTGGGAATTGAAGCATGAGTTAGTATAATATAATGACGTCAGGCCAACGTGATTATATTACAGTAAGTCATGCTAAGTTTTTAATGGAAGATGATGATTCATAGATTTTATAATCATCATTTGCCATGTTACACGACTCTTACATTCTATTTAACCTCTAAACATATCAAGAAAATATTTTTCTTGATGATTCGGTCTTTTCCGGATATTCTGGTAATATGACAAATCAAATCGTACTATTACCTTTCCTTTCTACTTTATATATTATGATCATTTTAAACTTCATACCTATGAATTCTGGACCATTACTCGCTTGACTTGAAGTCGAGAAGAAGAAACAAAAGCATAAAGCTCCGGCATATAAGGGAAAATATAAAGCCCGATAACGACTCCGAAATTACAAACCGTGTATATCAATGCGTATAGCAATATAAAGACACGGGATAATTAAAAACACTATAACCCCAAGAGCATAGTAGAAGTAAACAGATTCCTCTGGCGGTAAAAGAAAAAGAAGAATGACTGCATATATGGTCAATATAATAACCAGGATCAGAACTGGATTAAGCATTTTCTTAATCTTTTGGAAGTTTGAATTGAGGAAGAAAGTATAGAAGTGGTGAAGATAATGAAACGGAAGAAGCTAATTTATAGCAAAATTCCAAACACAACAATCTAGACAATCCACCGCATTTAATCAAAGAAAATCTCAAATTCCTTAATTACCGGAGAATCAAATCTTATAGATTACGAAGATTTCCTTTAATTCCTTGAATTCCGGAAATCAATCGTGACTACGTCAAAAGTTAAGGCGAACATTTAATTTTCTCATTTCACTCTTTTATGATTGCTTCGTTTATACTCTTCCTATAAACGAATCGTTTTATCCATATTATCCAATAGTGATAAAACTTTATTTTTCAACTTATATTCATCATTAAAATATTCTTGTTGTAAACAATGAAGATCTCTATCAAATTCCATGACTGTAATTTTCACGAACTCCTCTCTGTTTGTCTGCCCTAATATTGTGGCATAAAATGCTCAAGGTTTTAAATGAGCTCAATACTATTCATAACACATTTCATGTATCCAATTTACTGAAATAACTTGTATAACATCATCATTTTGAATGATCTTCACATTAATGATAAAATGCACTTCGTTGAAGAACTTATAGAAATCATGGAAGGAGAGGTCAAACAAACGCGTAAAAGCAACATATCTATCATTAAAGTCTGTTGGAATTCGCGTAGAGGCCCCGAATATACTTGGGAACGCAAAGACCATATGAAACGGAAATATCCCCATCTCTTCTCAACTGCTGATGCATCCGAGAAGTCTACCTAAAACTTCGGGACGAAGTTTTTATTAACGGGGAGGTACTATAACAACCCTCACTTTTTGACTTCTGAAATTACTGAAATGACCCTAGGGTTTACTGTCTGACTATACGTATTAATTATTTAAGGGTTGTTATATACACAATCAATTTAACGTTGACCAAATAATAAATTTTTATTCGATACTCACTGCTAATTAAAATTTATGCATTTCAGTAATATTATTTATAACTATTAATCTATAAGTAATAAATAAAAAGTGACATTTATATAAATAATAAAACAATTGGGAACTAAATAAAAATAAATACAAGTCATGAATTAGTAAAAAGAAAATAATACTTATCATGTAGTAAATGTAAATAATAATAATAATAATAATAATAATAATAATAATAATAATAATAATAATAATAATAATAATAATAATAATAATAATAATAATAGTAATAATAATGAGACTAAAGAATCTTAAACAATTACATCCTTATGTTGACTAAAAATAAAGTATAAACTAGTACATCCTTATGTTGACTAATTATAAACTAGTACCACCTTTTGTTGACTAAAAATTATAAAACAAAATAAAATCATTAATTAGAACATCCGTATGTTGACTAACACTCTAATACTTGCACTATATAAACACTCCTAGACTCCTAGTTTCTCATTCACAAATCACACCAAAATCCTCTCTCAAAAACAATCTCTCCCTCTCCCTCTCTTGTGGTATTCGGATCTTCAAGCTTGTTCTTCGTGTTCTTCAAGAATCTTCAAGGAGTTCTTCAAGATTTTCAAGGCTTTGATCTTCCATCTTCATCGTGTTCATCTTTTCTTTGTTAATTATCTTGAATCTTCAAAGGTATAACATAAACCCTAAACTATTTACATAAACTTTAATCTTTGTTAATTCATATTCATATTATAAACTTGTTATTCATAAGTATCTACATAAACACACCTAGATTTATATATACATATATACATGTAAAAAAAATATATTTTTATATATATATACATATATATACGAATTATATATACATATACATATTAAAACCTTAAACCCTAATACTACTTATACTAGTACTTAACATGTATACACTATTACTATTACTAGCACCTATAACCTACTACTTATATTGTAGCACAAAAACATTTTGGGATATGTATTAGAGATGTATAGATCTTCGAACTTTCTTGACGAATGGTTTCTACGAGATTCTAGGCAGAGGGTTTGGATTTCCGATTTAAAGGGTCCTATGGCTCAAGCCCCTAGATCTAAATTAGCCATTCGAAGGGAAATGGGTGATTGGAAGCTTATCTAGTACAGCAAGTATCCTAAAATGGAAAACACTCATAAAAGTAGAAACTCTCTAGTCATAGAAACTTAGTAAAATAAGAAACTTTATAAAAATAGTAACTTACTAGGAATAGAAACTTAGTAAAACAAACTATACTTAAACACATACTTAAACTTAAACATGGGCAAAACACTTAACTACTCTTAAATGTCAATAGGTTGACTTTCCTGCTCACTCGTTCAACTCTTTATTCTGAGGAATAACTCTCTCTCTACTTACTAAGGTGAATTCATAGCCCCACTCTTTATTGCTAGCAAACTTATTTAACTTTTTGGGGTGAGACACATGCTGCTTTTACTATTTACAATTTAGACACAAGTACCAACTGTTAAAACTATGCTATACCCGGCTATGTCCGACTAAGTCCCTACAGTGATATTTTTAAGTGCTGCGGCATGCTTATTTATTGGGGGTAGGCCTATCGGGAGTAACGTCCCCGATACATTTGACTAAGTCTTTGTATTACTTGATAATGAAATTAAACCGACAAGGACAGACACAACTTGTCATGGGGCAAACTTGAATGTTTAGTCTAAATATCACGCACTGGCATAACTTTTGGATCTGCGAGATCTACTTTTTGATCCTGCGGGAGATCAACTTTACAACTAAATCTTGTGGTCTAAAAACAACGATAACTACTTTTGTTAAACCTATGAACTTCACTCAACCTTTTTGGTTGACACTTTAGCATGTTTTGTCTCAGGTGATGTTTAATTCAAGCTTTCCTATCTACTGCTTATGTGATGCTACTTGGACATAGGATCAAGAGATTATCGCATTTATTACTACTGCATTTAAACAATTACATATTTCTTTTGTAACGACATTTCATTTTCCGCTGCGTACTCATTCCAGTTAATTTTATCATTTAGTATTGTTCTCGTATTATAATATGTTGGTTTATTTGATATTAGTAACGTTTCTTCCAGACCCTATTGGGAGGACGTTATATATATATGTATATGTATATGTATATGTATATATATATATATATATATATATATATATATATATATATATATATATATATATATATATATATTAAACTAATGAACTTATGTATGTTTGAACCATTGAAATAGTCGCAGTACAGTGTTTGTCCAATCTGTATTTACTGTATTAAGCTAGTAATAATATAATAAAAATGATAATGATAATAAAGATGATGCACCTTTTTCTAGGGATTTTGTTAGGAGTTGGTTTCTTTGAATAACGTAGGTGGGTCGAGCTGATAAATGACTATGATTGTGAAATTCGATATCATCCCGAGAAAGCAAATGTAGTAGCAGATGCTCTAAGTTTTTCTCTTCGGTTTGTTGTGGTGGTTTATACAAGCTAGGTCTTTGTTGATTGAAAGTGTTGTTTTAAGTTGGTTGGTTATTCGGACCTTGTTGGTTGTACGAGTTATTGTTGAGTCCATTTGGATTGTAAAGAATGTTTTGATTTCGATTGAAGTTTGGCCTTGGCGGTTGATAATTATTTTGGTAATACAACACATCTCATTCATATTTTTCACACAACACTTTCATTTCTATCACTTTTATGAAAAACACTCTCTATAATATTTCAAATTTCATAACCACGTCTCAAAATCTCGATCATAATGAGCCAGGTTTCGGTAATCTTTACAACTTCGGGTATCCAAATATGCCCGATTCGAGCTCAAATTTGCCTCAAAACGTTCGAGGTAATCGGCCATTTGGCAATATCCCGCAACAAAATCTTCTTAATGATTTTAATAACGCGAAGTACTGACGTATATATATATATATATATATATATATATATATATATATATATAATAACTAGTCCGGATCCGGCCCGCGCGATGCGGCGGGGGCTTTCGGCTTGTGTATTCATATTTAACGTAGCGTTGCGTATTTATAGAGGGGAAAACGGCTTATGTCTTAAGCGTCGTTTTCGATGTCGTTGTCTTAATCGTTTTTTAAAAAGTGTCTGTTTCGAACGTAGTTTGTTTCGTTTTGTTCATAAAATTTTTTTGAGTGTAACAAGGCTGTCGAAAAAATTTAACTTGCGGCGAACAGAAAGATACGGGTTGTCGTTGTGTTAAGCGTTTTTTAAAAAGTGTCCATTTTGCGTATAGTTAGTCCCGTTGGGTTCGTGAGACTTTTTGGAGTTGAACGGTGGTCTCGAAAAAATTTTACTCGCACCGATCGAGAAGATAGAACCCGTATAAATTCTGGGGGAGTTATTTTCTTTTATTTTAATAAAATTATATGTTTACACTTTTTACTCCTAAAAAATTGTAAACTTGAAGGGCTGTTGTGTAAATTGAGTTGAATTTGAGAGACCGGTTGTAGTATGAATGCAAACTCAAAACTACAATGCAAATGAATTGAAACTACATATTTAGGCATGAGTTTTAGTATATAAGGGTTTTTACTCCTAAAAAATTGTAAACTTGAAGGGCTGTTGTGTAAATTGAGTTGAATTTGAGGGATCGGTTGTAGTGTGAATGCAAACTAAAAACTACAATGCAAATGAATTGAAGCTACATAGTTAGGCATGAGTTTTAGTATATAAGGGTTAATTAATTAACGTATAATAATAAATATAAATATAAATATAAATATAATATAATATAATATAATATTTTAATTTTTAATAGAACAAAATATACTGAGTAAAATATACGGAGTAATAAAATACTATACGGTGTCTGCTGAAATTTCTCCAACTCTCAACGACCTTCCTATATGGCTATATATATCACACATTCACACCACACGCTTTCTCAATTACTAACAAAAAAATTCAAACCAAAAATATGGCAACTTCTTCATCGATGACTGCTCTAATTGCGCTGTTGTTAATGGCCGTAGCGATATCGACGGCTGAAGCGCAAGATCAGACATGTGCTTCGAAGCTAATTCCGTGTGCCGAGTACCTTAACGCCACCACAAAACCCCCAAATTCATGTTGTGATCCAATCAAAGAAGCTGTGGCTAACGATTTACAATGTTTGTGTAACTTGTATCAGAATCCTTCCTTTTTGTCTGGACTTGGAATTAATGTCGATCAAGCTCTTCGTCTTCCTCGTTTGTGCGATATTTCATCTGATGTTAGTGCCTGTAACAATGGTTAGTTATGTTAATTATATGGTAGTTAATTAATTTTGATTATAATTTTAATTAATATTAATATATTAATTAACTTTGTATAAATGAATGTTGATGCAGCTCAAGCTCCAGGTGGATCCACCCAACCTCCACCAGGTACGTACTTTCATCACGTTTTACACTTTTATCATTAACACATACTCCGTATTTTTTTTATTTTTTTACTTATTCGTTAGGAACAATTATATGTTTGAAGCTTAAATAATACTGTACTGTAGTAACATAATTATGATACATGGCTAAGTTTTTTGTATTCGTTGTGGTTTACCTTAAATTGAGAAAGTGTATAATATAATGACAATATATTATTTATGATATACTATTAATATATGACTAAATTGATTATAATAAGTGACACGTAATAATAGAATTAATCCACTGAGTATGGTTGAGTTTTTATTTAGTTTGAAATGGCTTTTGATTACTTTTATATTATTTTTTGTTATGACGTCGTTTTCATCGATTTGATAATGTGTGTACTTTTTATACATTCTTTCTTTTTAGTAAAAAATAATAAAAAAATCTTTACATTGATATTTGTATATTAATACTGTTATTGTAAATTGTAAATTGTTATTGTATATAGATATAGATATAGATATAGATATAGATATAGATTATATATTATTATATATTATATATCATATATAAATATAAATTGTAAACAATAATTCCAGTATAAGTTTACAAGTCAATGGGAAATGAAATGCTGAAATATAGAATGCAGTTTCCTTGTTGGATTTTGATCCCGTGTATTGTGATTGGGACCATTCCCTTACCTTTTTAACATGTTCCGCATGCTTTTCTGACTGATTTGAAATTTGATGTTCCGAATGCCCGATGCTATACGTTTTACTCCCACCGTCACACACAACCGTCACACACACTTTTTTTAGAACGAGAGTTTTAGCATCACCCAGAGGAGACTTAATCACATTCGCGATTATATGTCACTTACACACGCATTAGAAAGAAACTCCCCACACACCATCGCTCAATGCGTACCATGTGTTCATTGGGTTAAACCTAGTGGCTTACGGCATGTACATTGTCACCACAACAGAACTCTTGAGAAAACCTACCCTCAAGGATTCTAACCTGCAGAGGCGATTCTATGTATAGACCCGTGGGGTCACGTGACACCGCCAGTTTGAAATTTTTTAGTAGAAAATACTCTGTAAATTGTATATAGGACACCACTAAATTTAAATGTATGACCGCATATATTTTTCAAATCCATAGTTTTTCCTTTAAATTTTATAGGATACCACTAAATTATTCTACTCGACCCCATATATTTTTCGAATTTATAATTTCCTTTGAAGGAAAAGTATCACTAAAATAAGATTCTAATATAATTAGTATTGAAAAAAAAATTGGAACTCCATTGAATTATAATCCTGAAATCACCACTGCAAACCTGCAGTGTTTTTTCACGTATATATAATTGCAAACAACATGGAGCTTTTTACCACTCAGTTACTAGCTCGGTGGTCCGTCACACACACTTTTTTATTCATCTTTGTATTACTATTTTTTTTCTCAAATTAATTGTCTATTTGCGTAAAAAGAAACTATTAATAATCATCAAATTCCTAAATCTACCATCTTTTGTTACTTTTTATTGGTTTCCTTGAATAGAAGAGTAGAAGTGACATCCATTTAAATATCTTAATCAAACACATTTTCTAAAGGATATTAAAAATAGAATGGAGGGAGTATTATTTAACAAAATATTTAAAAGTTACTCATTTTTCAAAGTTGATAGATAACATATGCATGGTAGAAAATTCATTTTAAGATTGAAAATATTTTCATTAAAAGGGCTAACATTCAAAACCTATCAACTACATATTCTAGACTTAAGTGTGAACAGGTGATTTTTGTTCACAAAAGAAATTTGTGGTTTCCATGAGAGATTTTTATCTTTTGTTTTTGGTCTTGTGTTGACCAACGATTTGGAACCTGACTTGGAACGTGGAACAGGTCATCTATTTCTGTTGGGTGGTGCCCTTCACTATTGACTGAGACTTGTTTTTTCATTTTTATATTTTTCCTTGTTTCTCATTCTTTTGATATTTTATTTTTATTATTAATTATTATTTATTTATTATTTATATTTATGGTACAACAATTGTTTTCTTGGCTAATTCAGGGCCGGCCTCGAAGGAGTGCGAATTTGCGGCCCAATGTTTTTAGGGGCCTTTTTAGGGGCCCAATCATTTTAAAAGTGTACGATAGAAATCAAGCCTACAGCCCAACTGTAAGCCCAATTTAAATCTTGGTATTTATTTAAGATAAAAATCAGGCCTAAAGTAATAAGCCCAACTTTAATCTTTGCATCACAAGTAAGGGCCTTTGATTTTATAGTCTATTTTTATCTCTGTTTGAACCGATGTGGGATGAAAAAAAGGTTTGTTTAGATTTCCATGATTCCAACTAACGAATTTACTCGTTTACATATGGATATCATGTACTGGATACTAACACTATATATTCTCATAATCAATAGCCTCGTATAAAATAAAAGCACTGTCTTACGAGTATTTGTTTCAATATAGACTGAATTGATTTTTAAGCTTCACAACTTAAATATCTATATTGGTATGATACACACGACTAGTTGTTTTTTAGTTAAATTTCTAGTCTATTTCTATTTCAGTCTAATTTATATTTATATAAATATAAATACTTCGTAATATAATGGAAATAATTTTCATCAACCAAGGTAAAACAATGAAGTATCTTGGCTTCTTGGGTATTCATATCTAATATAGCCAAATTAAATCCTTGCAAATTACTGCAATTGTCCGCTAAAATTCTAACACGTAAAAATCGAATTCGGGCCTAAGTGCCATTTTTTCAACCTCGTTCTAGGTATTTAAATTCTCGGAACCGGTCCTAACCAAAAAAACATTCCATTCTTGTTTTTTCCCGTTATATGAAACCGGCGTTAGGGCCTTTTTTTTTCGTCTCGTGCAGGGCACTTAAATTCTCAGGATCGGCCCTGCTTGGCTTTTTAATAGGTAAGATTTTGAATTACGTATATGAAATATAATAAGTTAATATACTCCAACATTTACGATGCATTGAATATGAATATTGTACGGAGTATGAAGTATGTCCTAATGACATTTAGGTTATTTGAACTTATGTGAAGCACATAATAAATTTTAAAAATAATAATTAATTAAAGATAAATACATGAGCGGGTCATATGGAATTGAAGTACGCCATGTCCATACCCAATTTCGTGGTCAAAGTTATATTTTTACAATTTTCAAAAAATTAGATGTCTAATTTCTAACAGGTGTAAGACCATTCCTAACGGGCTCCGCCCTCAAGCTTCCTCAGCTCCGCCCTCAAGGACTTCATTGGCAATCACCCCGCCCTCACTCTCCCTCAAGTGCCCTCAACCACCCCGCCCTCACTCATTTCTTCCCCATGACATACTGCAGGACGGAATTAATTAATTTTGTGCAACACATACTTGTACAAAAGCTAAAAAACTTGTACCTTAATTTATTTAATTAATTTTGTGGGGTATGTAATGAGGAAGGGTATGTTATGGGAGTGTTATAGGAGGAAGTGGTGAGGAAGGTGGAGAGAGAAAGCTGATGTGGCGCTGATGTGGCGATGTGTCATGGGGATGACGTGCGTCATGGTTTTAAGTGGTCTAAAACAAAGACAGAATCATTGTACGTTAGTTTAAGAGGATGACTGGTTAGAGTCTAAATTTAACTTTAAACCTGATTTAAAATTCATGAAAATTTGATTATACTATTTTCATGACCTCTCTTTTATATATTTATTTATTTATTCTATTTTATTTATTTATTTATTACTCCGTATTTTATTTTCTATTTTTTACTTTCTTTTTTGGCCGGAGATCCTCTTAGAAGCAATATCTTTATCCGTCGAACAAAGAGAGGAAGGACATTCTCTACTCTTGGAGTGTATCACTCGGGGTGAAGAAATGTCTTTTCTCGATTATAGGATATAGGAGAGATTGGCTACTTCTCACCTCCCCATTAATCCGCACACGTGGAATTGGGTTATGTTGTTGTGTTAAAAGGATGCCTGAAGGCGGAAACATATGTTTTTTTTTTCTTTCACATGTTTCGTCCAATAAATTAAATTTGTTATATTCCTAAACAAGTACCCGATGTGTCTTTCGAGCCCTATTTTGAAATCAGCCTAGCTGATAGTGTACCCAATATCTTGAATAAATTCCATAAGGCATAAAACAGTTTCCCGAAGGCAATTGGTAACGAAGACATCCTAGGTACCAGCACCAAAGGGTTGTCATTACATCACATGACTACATAGAACAAAGAGATATGGAAAATATTCCCTACAAACAGTATTCGGCGCCACCAAGGTAAAAGAGGAAGGCATCTATATGACTTTCCTTGAGCACTGTAGCGTCGTCACCCATTTATAGAAAGTTCACCAACATCTCCAAAGTCACCTTGGAGACCGGTCAAGACTTCGAAATAAGGGACCAGCTCCCGAATAACACTATAAAAGGAGATGTTTATCCCAGCATAAGGGCATCTCATAAGCGATTCATGCATCTAAACTCATAAACTCAATACGATAGTAGAAAATACCTTCATGGCGTAAAGTGAGATCATAATCCCACTACCTTCGGGGAATCGCTACTAAATAACCAAACACCTCCCTCACCCTTAATCATAGCTAACCACACTCTAATCCATCATTCACATGTAAGTCAACCAAATCCTAATCAACATTAGGATTACGTCAAAAAAGTGTACAAACACTAGCATATTATAATAATTCGTCTTACCATTTAAGATGCTAGTAGATTAAAATTTTTACAAAATATAAATGCAAGAATGAAAGAGGGACCACTTTCTCTATTTTTAAGAGTATTTCACTCTGAGTGGAGAATTAACTTATTTTTATTCTCGGATAGAAAAATGTTTGTCTACATCTCACCTACCCATATACCAGTCATGTGTTATTGGATTATGTTGTTCTTATATAAATGCAAGAATGAAATTATAAGCTAATGAATTGAATAAATAGATGAATTGCTAGAATATATATTTTCATGCATCGGTTTCTAAACATCATCGATATATTCATGTGTACGTTGCAGGTAGTACTCCTGGGGGAAACGGAGCGGGTAAGACGGTTTCAAGTGGCGTTGTCGGATTGTTTGTAGTTTCAGTTTGTATGGTGTTATTTTAAGAGAATGTAAGGTATAGAAGAGTTTGTGTTATATGGTTCAAAAAAATTGTTAAGATGAGTTTATGTAACTTTTCACATGTCGTTGTTGTGCAAAGCTCTTAGTTAAGATTCTTTCGAGTGTAATTTAATAATCAAAAAGCTTTCTCCATCTGCTTCTTCAAGTGCTTCTTTCGCTACTAAAAATTATTGGGCCAATTCTACTTGGGCTTATAAGGTGCGATATTGGGCTAATATTCTTGCCGTCATCAAAATGTATAGACGTTAGTTTATCTTGACCAGTGGACCTGACAAATGCCTAATGAGCTACGGCCTAGTACATACATATAATACAATATTATAAATTTATTTGATTTATGATATTATAAATAAAAATTTAATATTTTATTAGATAAATATAAATAAGGATGATATTATTTCTATTATTGAATTTAACAAGCAAGGTGGTTAGTCGCACGCGTTGCGCCGGCCACCCCTCTGCTACATACAAGAAGTTTTGGGATTATCACCAAAAAGCCCATTTTTTTTACCCTTTTTGCGTGAGAGCCAAAAAAAAATAATTGCCAATTTGCCCTCGCAAGGAGCAAGGCGCCTTGCTCCCTTGCGCCTTGCGTCCTTGCGACCTTGGTTTCACATGGGAGCAAGGAGCAAGGTGCCTCTTGCTCCCTTACTTCCACCTGGGAGCAAGGACGCAAGGTGCCTCTTGCTCCCTTGCTTCCACCTGAGAGCAAGGTGCCTCTTGCTCCCTGGCTTCCACCTGAGAGCAAGGGAGCAAGGTGCCTCTTGCTCCCTTGCTTCCACCTGGGAGCAAGGACGCAAGGTGCATCTTGCTCCCTTGCTTCCACCTGGGAGCAAGAGGCACCTTGCGTCCTTGCTCCCAGGTGGAAGCAAGGGAGCAAGATGCACCTTGCGTCCTTGCTCCCAGGTGAAAGCAAAGGAGCAAGATGCACCTTGCGTCCTTGCTTCCACCTGGGAGCAAAGAGCAAGGTGCCTTGCTCCTTGCTCCCCAATGGAAGCAAGGTCGCAAGGACGCAAGGCGCAAGGGAGCAAGGCACCTTGCTCCTTGCGAGGGCAAATTGGTAATTTTTATTTTTTTTGGGCTCTCACGCAAGAAGGGTAAAAAAAATGAGCTTTTTGGTGATAATTCCAGAAGTTTTTTGTAGTACATAACTATATATTTTTCAATAAAAATGTTAATGTTAATGAGCATAGCATAATCCAAGATAATAATTCGTATAACATACCAAACACCTTTTACAATTATAGACAAAACATATAATAGTTTTCATTTTTTACTTACGATTATGCACTAAACTAATAATATGTATGATATAATGTGAGTAAAGAAAAATAATGTTTAGAAAACATTGTAGGTTGGTTGAGAAAAAAATAATAAAATAAAACGGTCGGAGAGTTTAAAATAAAATTAGTTGGGAGTGTGGAAGGACTTAAATTTTAGAAAAAAATGTTAAAGGTCGAAAATGAAAACTGCAGAGGGCTAAAACAAGACAAAACATTTTGGAGGGTTAAAAGTGAAATTTCTTGAAATTAAAAAAAAAACTTAGGTTTGGAAGTGAATGGTAAATTCAAAACTGGAGGGCCAATGAGAGACTGCCACGTCACTCCCAAGTGTATGTCGAAGGTTTCTTGATATGATAATATATCTGGATATGATAATTGTTGGAAATTATTTGTGGTACACCCACAAACTCATTGTGTTAGACCCACCATTAGTGAGTTGTAAACTTATTTACTTTGGTAGTACATGGTAATAAGTACCATTTGTAAACTTATTTACTTTGGTAGTACATGGTAATAAGTACCATTTACATTTGATAGTACAACTAAGGTAAATGATAGTACACATGGTAATAAGTACCATTTGTAAACTTATTTACTTTGGTAGTACATGGTAATAACTACCATTTACATTTGATAGTACAACTAAGGTAAATGATAGTACACATTGTAATAAGTATCATTTACATTTGGTAGTACAACTAAGGTAATCTTTCCACTCATATCTCTATAAATAGAGAGTTAGTCTCTTCATGAAAAAACACACAAGTGATAGAGAATAATACACACATTAGAGAAACAAAATTTATGGTACTTGGCAAATCATTAAAGGAATTAGGTTGTGAAAACCTGAAAGCCTTCCATTCGTGATCGTTTTTCCCGACCGGTGATCTAAACGTCGATCCTACTCGTTTCCGCTGCTCGTATTCGGTATGTCTCGAATTTATATTTATACAACATTGGTATCCGAGCTATGTTGTTTATTTCCCGGTTAAATGCTAATTTTCTTTTTCGTGAATAAGTTGATGTTGCATTAGTTGTAACTAATTATTAAGGAAATTAGCAATATTGATAATTTAATCTTGATCATGATTTGCCCATGTTCTTTCTTTGCTAAACTGTATATTAGCACTCAACTAGTTTGATTGTAAAATCGTTTTGATATGTCATGTACTAGTTTAATTTGCAATACATATTGTTTATAAACTAAATGGTACTATATCAGTACCTATTTGGTTATTTTTTATAAAATGAAAATGGATGGGTTATACACATGTATGGATGTGCGTATATATTGAGATTGATATTTGTTTTCTTTTCGTACATTCTGTATACAAACAATAAAAAAAATGGTGATTATCAGTGCCTAATCTTTGACCTCAAGGAAATTGCTAATAATAATTAAAAAAAAAAATGGTGTACTAAATATGTAGATAAGCTTGTTGTGGCTTTCATTCCTTTCCATGCCGTTTTTTTTTACCACTTACATCAAATTTAATTTGAACATGTTATTTGCCGAATAACACTACGTAGAGTAAAATGTTTTTCCAACCATATTGTTTGAAGGTTATATTTCTTTTGTTTAAATTATGTTCCACTAATGTCTATGTAATTAGAAAATGTATGATTTGCATATGGTCCATAACATCGTAAATTTAGTGGATAAAATTCATATATGTTTAAGTAAATATTATGAGTTTATGAATGAAAATGAAAAACGTTTATGTATATTAACTTCCTAATTAATATACCAATCACTTTTTTGTTTTTTTTTTGTAACTAAACGAAAATATTAAATACCATTTTATTATTAAATATATCATTTGTTGATAATGGTTAAAAGAACTTAAGAGATTAGCATCTTTTATTTTGAAAGGTATATTTATAAGTGATATACAATTTTTTTTTTAAGTTTGAAACATGGTACCGAAATGTCGTGCCAATTTGGATTTATAGAAATTTATAATCTTGTATATATTATTGTGTGAATGATAGTTTCGTAATAGGTTTATGGATGATAATTGGAAACATAGTGACCTTTTTCTCTATACCCTATGATGAACTATTTTTTAATAAAATAATATAGTTGCAAGACGATTGCATATTTGGATGGATATAACTAATCTTGCATATTTGTCTCTAGTATTCGAACTTTTGTGTTCAATCATGGCTTCCGTATCAAAGAACATTGTTGCTGAACTTAACAAGGGTGTTAAGTTGAATGGTGACAACTATGAAATATGGAGCATGAAACTCGAATATGTGTTGGAAGAGCAAGAGGCTCTTGTTGCTCTTACCCAATTAATGGAAGTACCTGAGGTGGGTGATACGGAACAACATAAAAAGAATGCTGAAGTGTACATCGTTTGGAAACATAAGAACACCATTGCTCGCATTACGTTGCTGAGCAGCATGGATGATGACATCATGCGTGATTTTTGCAAGTATGAACTAGCAAAAGATATGTGAAAAGCATTGGCTGACAAGTTTGGTGCAACCTCGGTGACCAAACTAAGATCTCTCACTATCAAGTTTGATCAATATAAAAAGAAGTCTGATCATACCATGAAAAAGCATCTCAGACAAATGTCAAACATGATAAGTGAATTGAGAAACGCAGGTCATGTTCTTACTGATGAACAACAGGTTCAAGCTATGATCCGTTCCTTGCCTCAAAGTTGAGAGCAAATGAAAATGCATCTCACACATAATGAGAACATCAAGACTTTTGAGGACTGTGCGCGCCATTTAGAGCTAGAAGAAGATCGGATTGAGGCCGGTAAGTCAATCACTGAGGTGAATATGGCAACAAGCTCTAAAAATGCTTTTGGGCATAAGCGCAAGTTTCATCACCATAAGGGTAAAGAAACTTATAAGTCCAACAAAAGGCCAAACATCAATCATCGTGGCAAGGGAACACGTCCCTCCAAGAAGGTGAACATTGCAAAGGTGAAATGCTACAATTGTGACAACAAAGGGCATTTTGCTCGTGATTGTCCTGAGCCTAAAAAGGTATATTCTTACGATGCTTATGTTAGCAAACTTTGTGTTGATAGTTCTGTTTTCTTAACTGAATCTCAATCTTTGTGGATTGTAGACTCAGGAGCAACAGACCATGTAGGTAAGGACAAAGACACTTTTGTAGAATTTCGGCGAGTTTCTTATGGAGCTATGTGGATTTATGTGAGAAACAACTCAAGAGTTCCAGTTGAAGGGATCGGATCATGCAAGTTAGTCATGCGTGAAGGACGAACCCTAATCCTACATGATGTTTTATATGCTCCTCAAATTCGTCGAAATTTGATTTCTGTTTTGGTTTTGTTAAGACTTGGTTTTCATTTGTACTTTCGTGATAATATTGTTGAGTTGTCTTTGGGGAACAAACTCTTATGGTTTTGGTTATGTCCTTAACGGTTTTATCATGATGGATGTTAATTATCTTAATAATAAACCATGTTTTTCCTTAGTTGCATCTTCTAATAAGTTTGATAATGATGTAAACAATTGGCATGCTAGACTTGGTCATATAGGCCAACAAAGAATGAATAGGTTAGCTAGAGATGGTTTACTGGCTAATATTGATAAAGTGGAATTATCCACTTGTGAGAACTGTCTGGCAGGAAAAACTGCGAGAAAACCATTTGGAAAAGGGACTCGTGCCGATTATCCATTGCAACTAATACATTCGGATATATGTAGTCCTATGAATGTTCGAGCAAGGCATGGAGCGTATTATTTCATCACATTCATTGATAATTATTCTCTATTCGGTTACGTCTACTTGATCTCTCACAAATCCAAAGCGTTGGATTGTTTTCAAAGTTATATGAATTTTGTTGAGAATCAATTAGAACGTAAGATTAAAGAATTAAGAACCGATAGAGGACGTGAATACCTATCTGATTCGTTCAAAGCTCTATGTGATGTTAAAGGTATTCAACGTCAATTAACTACTCCTAGGACTCCGCAACAAAATGGTGTTGCAGAAAGGCTGAATAGAACGCTTCTTGAAATGGTTAGGTCAATGATGGCACAAGCAAATTTACCTATCACCTTTTGGGGAGACGCTTTGTTAACTGCCACATTTGTACTTAATCGTGTGCCTTCAAAATCAGTAACTTCCACACCATATGAGTTATGGACAGGTCGCAAACCTGAGTTGAATATGTTAAGACCTTGGGGTTGTGCAGCGTATACTTTGGATTCCTCACACAAATATGGAAAATTAGGTCCAAGAGGAAAGAAATGTGTTTTCATAAGATACTCTGAACAATCAAAAGGTTATGTATTTTTTGGGTGAACACGAAAGTGGGAGCATAACTGAATTTGAATCTCGAGATGTTACATTCTTAGAAAACGAGTTTTCAAAACAAGGGGATCTTGATAAAGATTGGTCTTTATTTGAGACTACAGAATTACCTCATTCGAGTGGGAGAAATTTGAGGAGTGAAGATGAAGAATTTGTTTCTTTGGATATAACTCCTCAACCTATTGCGAATGAAGATAATTCTGATTCGAGTGGGAGCAATATAGCAAACCAAGAACATGTTTTCAAAGAATCTCAACCCGTTGCTACCGAGCATAATTCTGATCCAAGTGGGAGCAATTTGGTAAACCAAGAATCTATTTCAATGGATAACCAACCACGACGAAGTAGTCGTCAAAGTAAACCTCCACTTCGGTATGATATCGAAGATGGTTATACTTTTATGGTTCAACTAGAAGAGGATGAACCAAGAAATATAAATGAAGCTCTCACTTGTCCTGCAAAGAATGAATGGTTCAAAGCAATGGAAGAAGAGATGAAATCTATGAGATCCAACAACGTTTGGGAATTGGTTGAGCTTCCAGAATGAAGAAAAGCCATGGGGAGTAAGTGGATTCTCAAAATAAAGCGTAAATCTGATGGTAGTATTGAAAGATACAAAGCTCGACTTGTGGAAAAAGGCTATAATCAACAGGAAGGGATTGACTATGAGGAAACATTTTCACCTGTTGTTAGACTCACATCAATTCATTTGATTCTAGCAATAGTGGCAAGTATGAACCTTGAATTACATCAAATGGATGTAAAGACTGCTTTTCTCAATGGAAATTTAGATGAAGAAATTTATATGGAACAGCCGACGGGTTTCATTAAAGAAGGCCACGAACATAAGGTTTGTAGATTGCTTAAATCAATATATGGCCTCAAGCAGCCATCAAGACAATGGTATATACATTTTCACAATGTGATCACGTCACATGTGTGACGACCCAGAGATTTCTGACCAAATTTAAACTTGATCCTTATATGTTTCCGATATGATAAGCAAAGTCTATAATGTTGAGTCTCGAAACTTTTAGAACTATGTTCATATATCCAGTTCACCTTAGACTATGCCCGACGATTCACGAACAATTATTTGTAAATAATATGTATATAAGAAATTTATAATAATTAATTTCATATAAATAGTTATGTGGTAATATTATTTTGTTACATTAAAAATTATTATTATTAAGTATTAGCAATATTATTGTTATATATTGTTATTATTATCATTATTAATAAAATTATTATTTCTATTAAAAATTATTATTAATTATTGTTATTATTAAGATACAACTTATTATCGTTATCATTAACATTATTATTAATATTATTATTAACTCTATTATTATTATCATTAATATTATTATTATTATTATTATTAATGTTATCAATATTATTATTAATATATTTATTATTAATTATTCTTTTTAATTAAATAAAATTATGGAGATAGATAGTTACAAAATAGGTTACCAATCTAATCTGCTTTTATATTATTCTCCCTAATTAGATCTTCCTTGTCTCCCAATTTTATCAAATTGATGATTTAATATATTAACTGGTACTATGTTTTGTCTGTGTCTATTTGTTCAGAATAAAATGTGTTCCCACTAACTATTATATCTAAACATATACATCTGCATTACTTTATCACCTATCAATGTTATCTAGATATACATACACTACATGAATCATAAATAATTACAACTTGCTATCTCAAAACACAAGTCAAGGATTGATAAATTCGTGCTTCTACAATTCTTTTTCTATTTTACAGTTAAACGTCGAACCAACCTGCAAACCTTCCTAACTACTGCTGCGTTTTTCCTTCTTCTTTCTCTATATTCCTATTCGAACCTCATAGGTACTCGAACACCATTCCTTCTATTGCAATTCGAGTGGTCCACAAACACTTGTATACTTCAACATAATCACCAAACCCATTCTCCTTCGTGAACCTCATTGGAACAACCTTCAAACACAAACACCACGATCGAACACCAACTTCTCTTTCTCCTTCATTCTTTCGCCTGCAACACATGACCACAATACCTTTATATTAATCGCTATAGCTGCTGCTATATGGACCAGCTTCTATTCGAAGCCAAACCAAAATAACCATCTCCTTCACCTCTCTATCTTACTCGTTTTCTCTTCCCTTTCTTCCTACTCAAACGCCACACAAGAATCATTTTTTTGTTCTCTTTGTTGATGTCAACGAAAAACCTTAAGGCACTTGATATATAAATATATTTTTTTATCCTTTCAAAACCCACTTGTCACTTGGATATAAAATTCCATCACCCTTGCTTCTGTTGGGTCGACAAATACAAGTGAATAACCCCACTTGATTAAAAGAAACCGAAAGCAAACAACCTTCCACTAAACTTTGCCTTTAAAAGTTATTGAAATATTGGTGAATCAAGTATTATATAATGATAAAGGGTGGCCTACTATCTCTGTTACAGTGAACCGTGATCATTGAGGTATTCACAAATTAAATTACTATAAGTATAGCATGATTGAGCCGTTTCCTGTTGTGTTATCGGGCCAAGGTAAACAAGATTAGATTATAAGGCTGAAACGATGAGGTTGATTAGGTTTAGATGTTTTTTGAGCCGCATGTTATCAGATTAAAAGCCCACGAATTCCTGTTGGACCCTAGGAATCATATTATCTAGGATTGGACGTATGAAGAATTGCTGAAACCATTGACGTGTTCCTGATATTATCAAAAACCACTTCAGATTAAATATCCACTAAGCCCAATTCTCTTTCTTATGTAACTAGTCCAATATAAACGACCCAATAGTGTGGCCCAATATCACCACACGTATTACGTTGCTTCCTGCTTTTGATTCTGCTTCATTTGCTTCCTTGCTACTCGAACTCATCTGTTTCTGTTTTGACTTAAGCCACAAAGAAGGCGAAGCATGATGATGATAAACCTAACAAGCATAATGATGGTGGTAATAAATTAAGAACGATGATGATAGAGATTAAAGGAATCGAATAATGATTATGATTATGATATAATTATGTTATGATTATGATTCTGATATGGTTATGATCATGAGATGATCACGAATGTGATTATAGATGATGGTATTAGGATTATGATTTTATGTGAACTATGAAGAAGAAGGCAACAGATTAATTTGGGTTAAAAAGATTTAGAGTAGTGATTATTTCAGAAAAGTAACAACAGATCAATGGTTAAGGTGTTGTGTGGTGGAACGAGAGGTCGCGGGTTCGAGCCCGTGATGGGGCAGTTTATTTATTTTGGGCCGAATTCTCTTGAAGGTAGTTTCAAATTTATATTATTATTATTATTATTATTATTATTATTATTATTATTATTATTATTATTATTATTATTATTATTATTATTATTATTATTATTATTATCATTACTAATAAAAATATTAGTTATCACTTAATATTAGTAATATCTAAAAACTACAATTATGATTACTAGTATTATTGTTAAGTTAAGTAATGTTATTACTATCATATTAAAATTTATTTGTATTTTCATTAAAATTTATACTTGTATCAGTTTATAATTAATCATACTAACTTTATTATTACTAGTATTATAATTATCATTATAAGTATTATTATTTATATTATCATGGGTAATATTATTAGGTAAATACTAAAAACCTTATCAGAATAATCATTAATTGTAAAATTAATTTTATTATCATTAATGTTATTTTTATCACTAATAGAACTATTAACATTATTACCTTTATTAATAAAATTAAGTATTATAATATTTAATATTATTTTAGTATTGTTATAATTATTATCTTAACAAGCAGATGATATATATATATATACATATATATAAAAATACTTATTATATATGACATAACATAATTGATGTATATATATACAAAATAAATATATAAAACATATACATATTGATAAAAAGATATAACTAATAAATTTATATATGTATATATATTTGTTTGAATACAATTATGTATATTAATAAATATATAAATGATATAGGTTCGTGAATCCGATGCCAACTTTACACTTGTTCATAGATGTTATATGTATTTTTACTACAAAATACACTATGGTGAGTTCATTTGCTCCTTTTTTACTCTTTACATTTTTTTGGGTTGAGAATACATGCAAATGCTTTATTAAATATTTTACAATATTTATATGCGTGAGTTTCATTTGCCTTTTTTACTCTTTACGTTTTTGGGCTGAGAATACATGCAAAATGCTTTATGAACTGTTTTACAATATTTATATGTGTGAGTTTCATTACTCCCTTTTTAAATGCTTTTGCAATATATATTTTTGGGACTGAGAATACATGCGCTGCTTTTATATGTAGCGCCCCGTCCTAATCCATCCGGACGAAGTCCATATCGATTATAAACGATTCACAATAGTTGATTACATCGCGAGGTATTTGACCTCTATATGATACATTTTACAAACATTGCATTCGTTTTTAAAAGACAAACTTTCTTTTCATCGAAAGTTGACATTATGCATACCATTTCATAATACATCCAACTAATTTTTGACTTAATAATAATCTTGATGAACTCAACAAATCGAATGCAATGTCTTTTGAAATATGTCATGAATGACTCCAAGTAATATCTCTAAAATGAGCAATTTCACAGCGGAAGATTTCTTTCGTACCTGAGAATAAACATGCTTTCAAGTGTCAACCAAAAGGTTGGTGAGTTCATTAATTTATCATAAATAATCATTTCATAATTTTAATAGACCACAAGATTTCATATTTCCATTTCTCATAAACATACGTCCCATGCATTGAGACAAAAATATCATTCATTAGGATTGAACACCTGGTAACCGACATTAACAATATGCATATAAGAATATCCCCATCATTCCGGGATCCTCCTTCGGACATGATATAAATTTCGAAGTACTAAAGCATCCGGTACTTTGGATGGGGTTTGTTAGGCCCAATAGATCTATCTTTAGAGTTCGCGTCAATTAGGGTGTCTGTTCCCTAATTCTTAGATTACCAGACTTAATAAAAAGGGCATATTCGATTAGATAATCCAACCATAGAATGTAGTTTCAAGTACTTGTGTCTATTTCGTAAAACAGTTATAAAAGCAACGCATGTATTCTCAGCCCAAAAACGTAAAGAGTAAAAAGGGCAAATGAAACTCACAGTACTGTATTTTGTAGTAAAAATACATATGTCGACATTGAACAAGTGTAGGGTTGGCCTCGGATTCACAAACCTATATCATTCATATATATATTAAAACATATACTTTTTAATTTGTGTTTATATTCAAAATGATTACTATTTTTATAGTTATATTAATATATATGTATATCTGTTTAGTGTTATATTAAAAATACCTAGATTGTTATAAATATGAATATTTCTAAAATGATTTATTGATATAGTTAATATATACTTATAATTCTACTAATAAGATTTTTTAAAACTTTCATTATTTGTTATATTCATAATACTTTTAGTAATAACAATATTGCTATTATTAATGATCATAATACTTTTTGTTTTAATGATATCGTTAAATAAATTGTAGTAATGATAATAGGTTTTAATAATAATAGCACTGATAATGGTAATCTTAATAATAATAATAATGATAGGATAAAATGATAGTTTTTATAAAAGATTATTTTTAACAATAATGGTAATTTTAATAAACATGATGCTTTTTATAGAAATTTTACTAATCATAATACTAAATATAATATTAATAATGATAATGAAAATAATATTAGTAGTAATATTAACAATAATAATAATATGGTTTTTATATAAATAATAACGACACTAATAATAAGAATACTAATAATCATAAGAATAATAAGAATAATAAGAATATTAATATACTACCTTAGAATGAGCTTCCTAAAAAGATATAGAAAACCGCCTACGCCCAGGCTCGATCCCGCAACCTCTCACTAACCAATAACACCCATAAACCATTCCTCTACTCACCTATTGCTGTCCTAATTCTGAATGTAATTCTGTTTAATCTGATTCACGTGTTCTTCCTCTTCTCTCCTATACAAAATTGACATCATCATGTGATCATTATCATTACATTATGATCATACCATAACATCATCATCTATATCCTTTTACGATCTTCATCATCTTACAGTTCCTTATTCATCCTTTTTAGTCCATAATTGCATCGGCCCACTTGCACAAAAAGGATCCCGGCCCATAATGGCGATTAATTAACAAACCCACTAATCGAATTAAAGTTTCTAACGAGGTGCAGTAGGGTTTTTACCCTTCGAACTATTTCAATGAAGAAAAACAGACAACAACAAAATAAAAGAATAAAATCGAGCTTCGTTTTATCCTCATATACGTTCAATCATCATCATCATTGATTCATTGTATACGTTCAACATCATGATCATAATAAACTTAACATTCTAATAGCATCATCCTAAATCGTATCATCATAATCATCTGACATCTTCATTAATACAACCGAACATCCCTATCATTGTTTATTCGATTATCATCATACTACTTCGAATATCATAATCGTAAACATATCCGTATATCATAATGAATATCCTGATCAAGAGAAAAATAAATAACACAAGTCGTAGCAGCAGATAAGTTCAACAGAAGCCAGCTCGTTCAAAACATAAATTAATTGGGCTTCGTTAGGACCCAACAGAAACAGAAACTGAACAGGCTTGCAGGAATCAGAAGCCTAACAGAAAAATTCAAGGTTTACGGCCCAAAATCGAATTCAGGGGTGTCGTGGTTTTGTAAAGGGAATCGGTAGCAGCCAACAACAAATAAAAAAAAAATTCGCTGGATAAAGGTGTCGGCCAAGATGCCTTTTATAAAGTGGCTTTTATAAATTTAATATCTGTGAATGCATATCAATCTGTTTCGTCCCTACCATTATTCATTCATTTTTTTTTTCATCGTCATTAAAAGAAAAGGAAAACAGAAAGAAGATAAGCATAGCAGCGGTTGATCTGGTGGTTTTGTGGTGATGGTTTGTGGTGTTGTATTGATGGGTTACGAAGGAGACAAGATGGGTGTGGTTGCCGTTGATCATGAAGGTGGTTCATGATGGTTGCCGAATGGTTTGAATACAAGATAGGTTGGGTTTGTGTTTGGTTTTATGATGACAACCGATGAAGAGTAAATCATAAAGGTGGCTGTTTGAATGAAGATAGTGTTCTTGATCTTTGTTTTGATCGAAACAGGAAGTAGGAGCCTTCGGTTCTTTTGTGGTTGATTAAGTGATCTTTGTTCATAGAAGAGAAAAATAAAAATATTAACCTGCCCAAGTTCGATGGCAAAGGTGGCAATCGATCATTCTATCAGGAAGATGATTAGGATTATTTAGTGGATGAGGGTTCGATGGTAGTGATGGTTTAAATGGGTAGTGGTGGATCATTGGTGGTGATAGTGGTGAGGATGGTTGTAGATAGTTGTCGATCAAAGCAAGTAAACAAGGTGATGTTTGTGTTGATAATCATATACAGATAGATAGAGGGAGATAAGATAGATAGAATGTGGTTATGGGTCTCCAACAAACCATAGATCAGGGAATTAGAAGAAGATATTAGTGTATGTGTATAATATAACATATAGATAAAGTTATATTCAATATATGCAGTAATCTTAATTTTTTTTGAATTGTAATATGATTTGGACGTCTAACAAGAAAGTAAACAAGTAATTTGATTAGGTACACATAAATAAATAAAATAAATAAAGATGAAATGTACATCTAACTGAATTTGTTTCTTTGTGTTTAGAATTGAGATTCCATTAGAGGGTTATCAATCAGGAATAGTTAGATTGATACCCTTAACAAACTCGTATGAAGATTTCCCGATTTTATGTTTTGCTTATCGTGTCGGAATCATATAAAGATTAAAGTTTAAATTTGGTCGGAAATTTCCGGGTCATCACAGTACCTATCCGTTAAAGAAATTTCGTCCCGAAATTTGAGTGAGGTGGTCATGGCTAACAATAAAAATGTTTTCATGACGAATATGAGTTGATAAATAGAGTTTAATCATCATTGAGTAATATGAATAAAACAATTCAATTATTCGGAGAGCACGAATGAAGCTATCACCAAAGAGTGAAATGAGTATGTATAGATTCGTCATATCTATTGACGTAGATATGATTGATTTCAAAGTTCAAGAGATTTGAAGAAAATCTTTGTAATAAGATTTGATTCTTCGGTAATCAAGAAAATTAGGATCCGCTTTAAATGCGATAATCTATTTTGATTGCTCTGCCGAATATTTCACTATAAATCCACCCTCTTCGTTTCCTTATCTCTACAACTCGATTTGACTTGTCAAATTATCAGAAGTCACGAGAAAAGATAGAACTATCAAGAAAATATGATCTTGATATGTTTATAGATTAGATAGAATGTAAGAGTTGTGTAACATGTTACATGATGACGGTACTGAGAATTATCACGTTTCATTAGAAACTCAGCATGACTTACTGTAATATAATCACGTTGATCAAGTGTCATTATATTATACTAACTCATGCATCAGTTCCCAACATTACTTCAATAACATTCATATTTCAAGCTCGAAAGTTTACAGAATATAGAAACTAACAGTTTCTATATGATGTAACACTGATAGCACGAAGAGATTAATGATTTCAGATAAGAATTGTTATGAAAATATTCTCGGAAATATCAAAGATATTTAAGATGATATTTTCAGAATTTCTGAGATCGAATGTTGATGAAGAAAATCCTTTCGCAAGGATTTAGAATAAATAAGGAGCAAGATATTCACTAAAGACTTCATCAGAAATAGAATCATCAGGGTTCTTTATGTACAAGTTTAGTCCTTGTGATTTGCTCAGAGTCTCCTTCATGGTTTGCTCAATTCGTTTTTCAGTACCAAACTTCCTTTTGAGCTTTTCCAACGTATTTTTTTTTTATCAAACTTTTGACTGTTAAAATCATCCATAGTTTTTTGTTGCTTCATTCAACTTTTCAAAATTTAGAGCATTAATTCACAGACTGGGTGCTTTTCTGAATTTCAGAATGGAAGATCATAGTTCTAAGAGATAAATGTTATATGGATACATATAACTGTTGATGTGGAAACGTTGCGAGACTCAAAATACAAATTTTCTGATTCCCGGTAATTGGTATGGCAGTTCTCGTTACAAGATGCGGATGAGTATATGATAGGGTTTCAATGAATAAATATAATGATTTGTCAGAGAGATTTAAGCCAAAAAAAAAACAACGAGGCTGCTGGTACGTCTTCTGGTAATATGGTGGAATATAAAAGAATTCTCCGTTATAAAAAGGGTAATTGTATATATCAGGATTATAGTAAGGCTACTTCGAATGAAAAGTCGAAGTTGACTTGCTGGAGCTGTGACAAAATTGGCTACTTTGAAAAGGGATCGCAAAGTTATTTTTGCTAATAAATGCCAAAGGATCTGATGCGGCTACGTGTTAAACTTTTACTCAGTTGCCGAGAGTTTCTCAGGTGCATAACTATATGCATAAACCTTTCCTTCCGTAGATGAAGTGCGGTTGATTCATCCTATCAATTGAGGTGTTTTCAAGAATCATGAAAGGTTTGAACGCAGATTGTAATCGTCAAGATACAGATGAGGTTTAAGATGAAATCAAATGGCGAACTTGAAGAATTATTTAGTTTCATATGTTTTAGTCAATATTTTAATTCATTTTAATTGTCCAATGTTATTAGTCTACAGTCGATAGTCCACAGTTGACAGTTCAATAATTTATATACAGTTTAATATATAATATTCGAAGTAATTAATACGTGTCGTGACCCGTATACGTCTCAGACTCGATCACAACTCAAAGTATATATATTATTGTAGAATCAACCTCAACCCTGTATAGAGAACTCGATCATTACTGCATATAGAGTGTCTATGGTGATTCCAAATAATATATATAGATGCGTCGATATGATATTTCAAAACCTTGTATACATGTCCCGATATTTAAAGTGCGTAAAATAAATAACAGAAATTAAATAACGATAAATAAAGTGCGTAAAGTAAATAACAGAAATTAAATGATGATAAATAAAATTGCGAGAATGTAAATTGCGATAAAATAAATTGCGATAAACAAAATGTAATCAGTTAGCTAGGAACGGTTAGCTAGGATGGATTCTTAATAGAATTTTATATTGTTAATTAATCTATTTCTAATCAATTTTTTTTTTATTGTGTCCATTATTTCTTCGTTATGCCACTTGATGGATTCTGATAGGTCAATATCCAAATTTAAAATTGAATGAAAATGGTTATTCTGCGGTGACGGATACGGATACCGGTGGATGTAAGTAGGATAGTGAATGACTGTTGAATCGGATTCGAAGAATGTACAGTGTAACTTATTGACGCGAAATCTAAATATTCCTCGGGTATTACCTACCCGTTAAAATATTTTCACAATTAACACTTTGTACGAAAGAATTTTTAATTACAATCTTTATGAAAAACGTATATACATATACATTTTCTTCAAATGTAATCATTGATTCATTGAGTTAATATGATATTAAACTCATTTAGTTTCCGGTTGGAGCTAGAATAAAAAATCTCTAAAACTTTAGAGATTACATATTCGCCATGTCGAACGAAGATAAATGTGGTAGAACGATACGTAGAACGAAGATCATACTCAAAGTACAGATGATGATATTGAAACATGGATTGTTGATGGTACTGGTGACGTTATTGATTGTACTGTTGGTGCCGGTGATGCTGCTGAAGCTGGTACATTTTGCACCATATTCTCCGAATTGATTATTCGAGCGCGAAGTTCGTTGACTCATTACTCCAGGATGATTGTCGGTCGGAACGAGCGGATGAATAAGTTTCAGAATTGTGGATAGAATATAATCTTGTCAAGTTACCCTGGAAATGAGACTGAAAATGGTGTCTCGAACAGGTTCGCCGGTAAACGCTTCAGGTTCATTGTCAAGAGGTGAATTCGGTTGGTGGAAGGGATTGCCTTCTTCTCTTCTCCAATAATTAAGTCGACTACGAGCTCATCATATGAATTGAGGATGGTTGGTTGGTTGATTCATTCTGGTGACGCTGCTTTCGGAGCTTAGATGAACGTCCACGTCGGAATAGCTGTCGGAATAACTATCGGAATAGCTATCGGAATAGCTATCGGAATTTGAGGGACTCGAACTGGTTGAAGGATTCATCTCGTACAATCAGATGAACAATTTTCGATAAGAAATAGATTATAGGATGTAGATTAATACCTTGCAATACATAGTTTACATATGCATATATAATACTAAAATCCCATAAGTTACAGAGGAATCTACGGAAATTGTCAGGCAAGGTCTACAGTAACAGATACGCTAAGATATGAATAATCAGATACGCTAAGATATGAATTTATCTATACATTGTCTATGCAAGTCAAGGCAGTAAGACATGTCTAGACTAAGAATGATAAGCAGGTAATTTCCTAAGGATGATAAGCAGATGATTTCCGACAAAAATGATAAGCAAAACTTTTGACATGCAGACACGGTCGAAGTCCAGACTCACTAATGCATCCTAACGACTATCAGTTAGGTACGCTAATGCAAGACCTAGTTCGCTAAGACCACCGCTCTGATACCAACTGTAGCGCCCCGTCCTAATCCATCCGGACGAAGTCCATATCGATTATAAACGATTCACAATAGTTGATTACATCGCGAGGTATTTGACCTCTATATGATACATTTTACAAACATTGCATTCGTTTTTAAAAGACAAACTTTCTTTTCATCGAAAGTTGACATTATGCATACCATTTCATAATACATCCAACTAATTTTTGACTTAATAATAATCTTGATGAACTCAACAAATTGAATGCAATGTCTTTTGAAATATGTCATGAATGACTCCAAGTAATATCTCTAAAATGAGCAATTTCACAGCGGAAGATTTCTTTCGTACCTGAGAATAAACATGCTTTCAAGTGTCAACCAAAAGGTTGGTGAGTTCATTAATTTATCATAAATAATCATTTCATAATTTTAATAGACCACAAGATTTCATATTTCCATTTCTCATAAACATACGTCCCATGCATAGAGACAAAAATATCATTCATATGGATTGAACACCTGGTAACCGACATTAACAATATGCATATAAGAATATCCCCATCATTCCGGGATCCTCCTTCGGGCATGATATAAATTTTGAAGTACTAAAGCATCCGGTACTTTGGATGGGGTTTGTTAGGCCCAATAGATCTATCTTTAGAGTTCGCGTCAATTAGGGTGTCTGTTCCCTAATTCTTAGATTACCAGACTTAATAAAAAGGGCATATTCGATTAGATAATCCAATCATAGAATGTAGTTTCAAGTACTTGTGTCTATTTCGTAAAACAGTTATAAAAGCAACGCATGTATTCTCAGCCCAAAAACGTAAAGAGTAAAAAGGGCAAATGAAACTCACAGTACTGTATTTTGTAGTAAAAATACATATGACGACATTGAACAAGTGTAGGGTTGGCCTCGGATTCACAAACCTATATCATTCATATATATATTAAAACATATACTTTTTAATTTGTGTTTATATTCAAAATGATTACTATTTTTATAGTTATATTAATATATATGTATATCTGTTTAGTGTTATATTAAAAATACCTAGATTGTTATAAATATGAATATTTCTAAAATGATTTATTGATATAGTTAATATATACTTATAATTCTACTAATAAGATTTTTTAAAACTTTCATTATTTGTTATATTCATAATACTTTTAGTAATAACAATATTGCTATTATTAATGATCATAATACTTTTTGTTTTAATGATATCGTTAAATAAATTGTAGTAATGATAATAGGTTTTAATAATAATAGCACTGATAATGGTAATCTTAATAATAATAATAATGATAGGATAAAATGATAGTTTTTATAAAAGATTATTTTTAACAATAATGGTAATTTTAATAAACATGATGCTTTTTATAGAAATTTTACTAATCATAATACTAAATATAATATTAATAATGATAATGAAAATAATATTAGTAGTAATATTAACAATAATAATAATATGGTTTTTATATAAATAATAACGATACTAATAATAAGAATAATAATAATCATAAGAATAATAAGAATATTAATATACTACCTTAGAATGAGTTTCCTAAAAAGATATAGAAAACCGCCTACGCCCAGGCTCGATCCCGCAACCTCTCACTAACCAATACCACCCATAAACCATTCCTCTACTCACCTATTGCTGTCCTAATTCTGAATGTAATTCTGTTTAATCTGATTCACGTGTTCTTCCTCTTCTCTCCTATACAAAATTGACATCATCATGTGATCATTATCATTACATTATGATCATACCATAACATCATCATCTATATCCTTTTACGATCTTCATCATCTTACAGTTCCTTATTCATCCTTTTTAGTCCATAATTGCATCGGCCCACTTGCACAAAAAGGATCCCCACCCATAATGGCGATTAATTAACAAACCCACTAATCGAATTAAAGTTTCTAACGAGGTGCAGTGAGGTTTTTACCCTTCGAACTATTTCAATGAAGAAAAACAGACAACAAAAAAATAAATGAATAAAATCGAGCTTCGTTTTATTATCATCTTCCTCATATACGTTCAATCATCATCATCATTGATTCATTATATACGTTCAACATCATGATCATAATAAACTTAACATTCTAATAGCATCATCCTAAATCGTATCATCATAATCATCTGACATCTTCATTAATACAACCGAACATCCCTATCATTGTTTATTCGATTATCATCATACTACTTCGAATATCATAATCGTAAACATATCCGTATATCATAATGAATATCCTGATCAAGAGAAAAATAAATAACACAAGTCGTAGCAGCAGATAAGTTCAACAGAAGCCAGCTCGTTCAAAACATAAATTAATTGGGCTTCGTTAGGGCCCAACAGAAACAGAAACTGAACAGGCTTGCAAGAATCAGAAGCCCAACAGAAAAATTCAAGGTTTACGGCCCAAAATCGAATTCAGGGGTGTCGTGGTTTTGTAAAGGGAATCGGTAGCAGCCAACAACAAATAAAAAAAAATTCGCTGGATAAAGGTGTCGGCCAAGATGCCTTTTATAAAGTGGCTTTTATAAATTTAATATCTGTGAATGCATATCAATCTGTTTCGTCCCTACCATTATTCATTCATTTTTTTTTTCATCGTCATTAAAAGAAAAGGAAAACAGAAAGAAGATAAGCATAGCAGCGGTTGATCTGGTGGTTTTGTGGTGATGGTTTGTGGTGTTGTATTGATGGGTTACGAAGGAGACAAGATGGGTGTGGTTGCCGTTGATCATGAAGGTGTTTCATGATGGTTGCCGAATGGTTTGAATACAAGATAGGTTGGGTTTGTGTTTGGTTTTGTGATGACAACCGATGAAGAATAAATCATAAAGGTGGCTGTTTGAATGAAGATAGTGTTCTTGATCTTTGTTTTGATCGAAACAGGAAGTAGGAGCCTTCGGTTCTTTTGTGGTTGATTAAGTGATCTTTGTTCATGGAAGAGAAAAATAAAAATATTAACCTGCCCAAGTTCGATGGCAAAGGTGGCAATCGATCATTCTATCAGGAAGATGATTAGGATTATTTAGTTGATGAGGGTTCGATGGTAGTGATGGTTTAAATGGGTAGTGGTGGATCATTGGTGGTGATAGTGGTGAGGATGGTTGTAGATAGTTGTCGATCAAAGCAAGTAAACAAGGTGATGTTTGTGTTGATAATCATATACAGATAGATAGAGGGAGATAAGATAGATAGAATGTGGTTATGGGTCTCCAACAAACCATAGATCAGGGAATTAGAAGAAGATATTAGTGTATGTGTATAATATAACATATAGATAAAGTTATATTCAATATATGCAGTAATCTTAATTTTTTTTGAATTGTAATATGATTTGGACGTCTAACAAGAAAGTAAACAAGTAATTTGATTAGGTACACATAAATAAATAAAATAAATAAAGATGAAATGTACATCTAACTGAATTTGTTTCTTTGTGTTTAGAATTGAGATTCCATTAGAGGGTTATCAATCAGGAATAGTTAGATTTATACCCTTAACAAACTCGTATGAAGATTTCCCGATTTTATGTTTTACTTATCGTGTCGGAATCATATAAAGATTAAAGTTTAAATTTGGTCGGAAATTTCCGGGTCATCACATTATAACTGTTTTACGAAATAGACACAAGTACTTAAAACTACATTCTATGGCTGAATTATTAAATCGAACATGCCCCTTTTTATTAAGTCTGGTAATCTAAGAATTAGGGAACAGACACTCTAATTGACGCGAATCCTAAAGATAGATCTATCGGGCCCAACAAGCCCCATCCAAAGTACCGGATGCTTTAGTACTTCTATATTTATATCATGTCCGAAGGAGGATCCCGGAATGATGGGGATATTCTTATATGCATATTGTGAATGTCGGTTACCAGGTGTTCAATCCATATGAATGATATTTTTGTCTCTATGCATGGGACGTATGTTTATGAGAAATGGAAATATGAAATCTTGTGATTTATTAAAGTTATGAAATGATTATTTATGTTAAACTAATGAACTCACCAACCTTTTGGTTGACACTTTAAAGCATGTTTATTCTCAGGTACGAAAGAAATCTTCCGCTGTGCATTTGCTCATCCTAGAGATATTACTTAGAGTCATTCATGACATATTTCAAAAGACGTTGCATTCGAGTCGTTGAGTTCATCAAGATTATTATTAAGTCAATTATAGTAAGATATATTACGAAATGGTATGCATGTTGTCAACTTTCGATGTAATGAAAGATTGTCTTTTCAAAAACGAATGCAATGTTTGTAAAATGTATCATATAGAGGTCAAGTACCTCGCAATGTAATCAACTGTTGTGAATCGTTTATAATCGATATGTACTTCATCCGGATGGATTAGGACGGGTCTCTACAGTTGGTATCAGAGCGGTGGTCTTAGCGAACCAGATCTGCATTAGTGTGTATAACTGATAAGTCGTTAGGACGCATTAGTGAGTCTGGACTTCGACCGTGTCTGCATGTCAAAAGTTTTGCTTATCATTTAGTGTCGAAAATTAATTGCTTATCATCCTTAAAGTCTAGACACGTTTTACTGCCCCTATTGCATAGACAGTGTATAGATAAATTCATATCTTAGCGTATCTGTTATTGTTACCTTTGCCTGACAGCTTCCGTAGATTCATCCGTAACTTATGGGATTTTAGTATTATATATGCATAAGTAAATTATGTATTGCAGGGTACTAATCTACATCCTATAATCTATTTCTTATCGAAAATCCTTCATCTGATCATACGAGATAAATCCATCAACTAGTTCGAGTCTCTCAGATTCCGATATCTATTCCGATAGTTGTTCCGACAGCTATTCTGACATGAATATTCACCTAAGCTTCGGAAGCAGTGTCCTAGAATGAATCAACCAATTCATCTGCTGGATTCATAGTCGACTTAATCCATGGAGACGCGAAGAAGGTGATCCTTTCCATCAACCAAATTCACCTCTTGGTGAAGAACCTGAAGCACTTACAGGCGAACCTGTCCGAAACACCATTTTCACACTCATTTCCAGGATACCACGCAATGATATTATGATATCAAAAAAAAAAATTTCTAAAACTTTATTCATTCGCTCATTCCTACCGACAATCATTTTGGAGTAATAAGTCAACGAGCTTCGAGCCCGAGTTGTAGCCTTGGAAAATATGGTGCAAAACGTACCAGCTCCAGCAACATCACCGGCACCAGTAGTACCATCAATAACAGCATCAGTACCATCAACAATCCATGCCTCAATATCACCATCTGTACTTCAAGTATGATCTTCGTTCTACGTATCGTTCTACCTCATTTATCTTCGTTCGACATGGCGAATATGTAATCTCTAAAGTTTTAGAGATTATTTATTCTAGTTCTGACCGAAAACTAAATGAGTTTAATATTATGTTAACTCATTAAATCCATAATTACATCTGAAGAAAATATATATGTAAATATGTTTTCATAAAGATTGTAATTAAAAATTCTTTTGTACAAACTGTTAATGGTGAAAATATTTTAACGGGTAGGTACTACCCGAGGAATATTTAGATTTTACATTAATAAGTTACATTGTACGTTCTTCAAATCTGATTCAACATTCATTTACTATCCTACTTACATCCACAGATATACGAATCCGTTCACCGCCAAATAACCATTTTCTTTCAATTTCATATTTGGATTTTGATCTATCAGAATCCAACAAGTGGCATAATGAAGAAAACATTGGATAAGATAAAATTTGTTAGAAACAAACAAATTAACTATGAGAAATTTTGTTAAGAATCCACGCTAACGAAATCCTAGCTAACTGTTCCTAGCTAACTGTTAATTCCGTATTACATTTTAATTATCGCAATTTATTTATCGCAATTTTAATTCTCGCAATTTTATTTATTGTCATTTAATTTCTGTTATTTACTTTACGCACTTTATTTATCGTCATTTAATTTCTGTTATTTATTTTACGCACTTTAAATATCGGGACACGTATACAAGGTTTTGACATATCATATCGACGCATCTATATATATTATTTGGAATAACCATAGACACTCTATATGCAGTAATGATCGAGTTCTCTATACAGGGTTGAGGTTGATTCTACAATAATATATATAGTTTGAGTTGTGATCGAGTCTGAGACATGTACACGGGTCACGATACGTATTAATTAATTCGAATATTATAAACTGTATATGAATTATTGAATTAGTAACTGTAGACTGCTAACTGTGGACTACCCACTTTGGACAATTAAAATAAATTAAAATATTGATTATAACATATGAAACTCAACAATTCTTCAAGTTTGCCACTTGATTTCATCTTAAACCTCATTTGTATCTTGACGATTACTATCTGCGTTCAAACCTTTTATGATTCTTGAAAATACTTCAATCGAGAGGATGAACCAACCGCACTTCATCTACAGAAGAAAAGATTGATGCATATAGCTATTCACCTGAGAAACTCTCAGCAACTAAGAAAACGTTTACAATGTAGCTATGCTAATTTCTTAGTGTTATTATTACCCAAAATGACTTTGCAATCTCTTTCCAAATTAGTAAATTTTGTCACAGCTCCAGCAAGTCAACTTTGACTTTTCGTTCGAAACAACCTTATTATAACCTTGATTTATATGTGTACTCTTTTATTGTTACCGGGGAACCTTTTATTATATTCCACCATATTACCAGCAGATGTATCAGCAACCTCATTGCTCCTTGGCTTAAATCTCTCCGACAAATCACTATACTTATCTATTGAAGTCTCATCATGTACTCAACCGTATCTTGTAACTAGAATTGCCATACCAATTACTGGGAATCAGAAAATCTGTATTGTGAATCTTGCAATGTTTCCACATCAACAGTTATATGTATCCATATAACATTTATCTCTTAGAACTATGATCTTCCATTCTGAAATTCTGAAAAGCACACTGCCTGCAAATTAATGCTCTGAATTTTGAAAAGTTGAATGAAGCAACAAAAACTGTAAATGACCTCAACGGTCAAAAGTTGATGATAAAGAATGGAGTATTGGAAACACTCAATAGAAAATTTAGTACCGAAACGCGGATTATGCAAAACTATGAAGGAAACCGTGGACAAATCACAAAGAATAAGTTTGACTTCAAAGAATCCAAATAATTCAATGCCTGCTGAAGTCTTTAGAGAATATCTTGCTCCTTACTCTAAACCCTTGCGAACAATAGTCTCCATCACCCTCTGATCTTAGATATTCAAAGATATTATCGTATCCTTCATTATAAATATCCTCCATATTTCTGAAGATATTTTCATAACTATTCTTATCTGAAATCATTTATCTCTTCGTACTATTAGTGTTACATCATATAAAAACTGTTAGTTTCTATATTCTGTAAACTTTCAACCTTAAAATACGAATGTTATTGAAGTAATATTAGGAACTGATGCATGAGTTAGTATAATATAATGACACTTGATCAACGTGATTATATTACAGTAAGTCATGCTGAGTTTCTAATGGAACGTGATGATTCACAGTACCATCATCATGGGCCATTTACACGACTCTTACATTCTACCAAATCTTCAACATATTAATAACATATCTTCATGATGATTCGTTTTTCCAGGATATTCTGGTAATTTGACAAATCAAGATCGTGCCATTACGATTTCCTTCTAGAACATTAACTATGTTCATTTCAAAATCCATACCTACGAATTCCGGACCATTATTCGTTTGACTTGAAGTCGGGAAGAGGAGACAAAAGTATGGAACTCTTGAATGTAAAAGAAAATATAAAGCTCGACAACAACACATAAACTACAAACCGTGCATATCAATACGTATTGCCACGTAAAGGCATGGGAAAATTAAAAACGCTATAACCCCAAGGTAATAATAGAAGTAAACAGATTCTTCTGATGGAAAATTGAAAAGAAGGATGACAGAAATGATAATTAAAAAAAATATCAAGGTTTAGAATTGGATTAAGCATTTTCACAATCTTTTGAATGTATGAACTAAGAAAGAAAGTATAGGAATTGTGAGAATAATAAAATGGAAGAGATAAATTTATAGTGGAAACATCCGACAGAGCAATCGAGACAGATAATCGCATTTAATTAAAGAGATCTTAATTTCCATAAATCCCGAAGTATCAGATCTTATAGATTTTCTAGATTTTCTTTTAAATCTTTTGAATTCCGGAATTCAACCCTGACTCTGTCAAAAGTTAAGATGAATCTTTACTTTCCTATTTCAATCTTTTGCGATAGCTTCACTCATACGCTTCAAGTAACCGAATCATTTAATCTATATTACAAGGTAAAGATAAAACTCTATTCAATCACTTCATTTCGTCATGAAAACATTTTTATTGTTAGCCATGACCACCTCACTCAAATTTCGGGACAAAATTTCTTTAACGGGTAGGTACTGTGACGACCCAGAGATTTCTGACCAAATTTAAACTTGATCCTTATATGTTTCCGATATGATAAGCAAAGTCTATAATGTTGAGTCTCGAAACTTTTAGAACTATGTTCATATATCCAGTTCACCTTAGACTATGCCCGACGATTCACGAACAATTATTTGTAAATAATATGTATATAAGAAATTTATAATAATTCATTTCATATAAATAGTTATGTGGTAATATTATTTTGTTACATTAAAAATTATTATTATTAAGTATTAGCAATATTATTGTTATATATTGTTATTATTATCATTATTAATAAAATTATTATTTCTATTAAAAATTATTATTAATTATTGTTATTATTAAGATACAACTTATTATCGTTATCATTAACATTATAATTAATATTATTATTAACTCTATTATTATTATCATTAATATTATTATTATTATTATTTATTATTATTAATAATGTTATCAATATTATTATTAACATATTTATTATTAATTATTCTTTTTAATTAAATAAAATTATGGAGATAGATAGTTACAAAATAGGTTACCAATCTAATCTGCTTTTATATTATTCTCCCTAATTAGATCTTCCTTGTCTCCCAATTTTATCAAATTGATGATTTAATATATTAACTGGTACTATGTTTTGTCTGTGTCTATTTGTTCAGAATAAAATGTGTTCCCACTAACTATTATATCTAAACATATACATCTGCATTACTTTATCACCTATCAATGTTATCTAGATATACATACACTACATGAATCATAAATAATTACAACTTGCTATCTCAAAACACGAGTCAAGGACTGATAAATTCGTGCTTCTACAATTCTTTTTCTGTTTTACAGTTAAACGTCGAACCAACCTGCAAACCTTCCTAACTACTGCTGCGTTTTTCCTTCTTCTTTCTCTATATTCCTATTCGAACCTCATAAGTACTCGAACACCATTCCTTCTATTACAATTCGAGTGGTCCACAAACACTTGTATACTTCAACATAATCACCAAACCCATTCTCCTTCGTGAACCTCATTGGAACAACCTTCAAACACAAACACCACGATCGAACACCAACTTCTCTTTCTCCTTCATTCTTTCGCCTGCAACACATGACCACAATACCTTTATATTAACCGCTATAGCTGCTGCTATATGGATTAGCTTCTATTCGAAGCCAAACCAAAATAACCATCTCCTTCACCTCTCTATCTCACTCGTTTTCTCTTCCCTTTCTTCCTACTCAAACGCCACACAAGAATCATTTTTTTTTCTCTTTGTTGATGTCAACGAAAAACCTTAAGGCACTTGATATATAAATACATTTTTTTATCCTTTCAAAACCCACTTGTCACTTGGATATAAAATTCCATCACCCTTGCTTCTGTTGGGTCGACAAATACAAGTGAATAACCCCACTTGATTAAAAGAAACCGAAAGCAAACAACCTTCCACTAAACTTTGCCTTTAAAAGTTATTGAAATATTGGTGAATCAAGTATTATATAATGATAAAGGGTGGCCTACTATCTCTGTTACAGTGAACCGTGATCAATGGGGTATTCACGAATTAAATTACTATAAGTATAGCATGATTGAGCCGTTTCCTGTTGTGTTATCGGGCCAAGGTAAACAAGATTAGATTATAAGGTTGAAACGATGAGGTTGATTAGGTTTAGATGCTTTTTGAGCCGAGATACGAATTTAATTCATGTTATCAGATTAAAAGCCCACGAATTCCTGTTGGACCCTAGGAATCATATTATCTAGGATTGGACGTATGAAGAATTGCTGAAACCATTGACGTGTTCTGATAATGCTAAAAACGAACATATATTTCATAGCATTATTCCTCAAGAAAGACAAGCTTTTAGTTGCAATTGTTCTATTTACAAGTGATATTCGTTTAAATAATAAAAGGTAAAGACAAAAGACAGATTCGACGAATTGAAGACGCAAACGACCAAAAAGCTCAAAAATACAAAATACAATCAAAGAGGTTCCAATTATTGATAAGAAACGTCTCGAAATTACAAGAGTACAAGATTCAAAACGCAAAGTACAAGATATTAAATTATACGCAAGGACGTTCGAAAATCCGGAACCGGGACCAGAGTCAACTCTCAACGCTCGACGCAACGGGCTAAAAATTACAAGTCAACGGAGTAGAATAATATAATATAATATATATATAATTAAATTTAATTATATATATTATATTATATAATAAATAAATAAGCAGCCCACGTTTTTGTAGACTTTTGAGCCTCCCCAGCTGGCCATGCGATCGCATGAGCCTGAAGGGTAAAGCTCATGAAATCGCATGAGCACCTTTTCCAGCCCACATGCCCTATAAAAACGAGTGTTTGGTTCATCAATATCCATCCTTTAATCTCTCTATCTAAACGTGTGTATATATATATATATATATATATATATATATATATATATATATATATATATATATATATATATATATATATATATATATATATATATATTTATATATATATATATTTATATTTTAATTTTAATTTTAATTTTAATTTCTAATAATAAGGGTATATTAGCGAATGTTGTAAGGGTGTAAGTCGAAATTCTGTCCGTGCAACGCTACGCTATTTTTAATCATTGTAAGTTATGTTCAACCTTTTTACATTAATTTCTCGTAGCTAAGTTATTATTATGCTTATTTAAAACAAAGTAATCATGATGTTGGGCTAATTACTAAAATTGGATAATTGGGCTTTGTGCCATAATTGGGGTTTGGACAAAAGAACGACACTTGTGGAAATTAGACTATGGGCTATTAATGGGCTTTATACTTGTTTAACTAAATGATAGTTTGTTAATTTTAATATAAAGATTTACAATTGGACGTACCTATAAATAACCATATACACTCGATCGGACACGATGGGCGGGGTATTTATATGTACGAATAATCGTTCATTTAACCGGACACGGGAATGGATTAATAGTCTATGAAATTATTAAAACATGGGTGAAATTATGTACAAGGACACTTGGCATAATTGATAACAAAGTATTAAAACCTTGGGTTACACACAGTCGATATCCTGGTGTAATTATTAAACAAATTATTAAAACCTTGTTACAGTTTAAGTCCCCAATTAGTTGAAATATTTGACTTCGAATATAAGGATAATTTGACGAGGATACTCGCACTTTATATTTATGACTGATGGACTGTTATGGACAAAAACCAGACGGACATATTAAATAATCCAGGACAAAGGACAATTAACCCATGGGCATAAAACTAAAATCAACACGTCAAACATCATGATTACGGAAGTTTAAATAAGCATAATTCTTTTATTTCATATTTAATTTCCTTTATTTTATATTTAATTGCACTTCTAATTATCGCACTTTTATTTATTGTTATTGTATTTAATTGAACTTTTAATTATCGTACTTTTTAATTATCGCAATTTTATTTTATCGCACTTTTATTTATCGCAATTTCCTTATCGTTATTTACTTTACGCTTTAAATTAAGTTATATTTATTTTTAATATTTTACATTAGGTTTTAACTGCGACTAAAGTTTTAAAAATCGACAAACCAGTCATTAAACGGTAAAAAACCCCCTTTATAATAATAATATTACTTATATATATATTTGTATTTTTATAAAATTAAAACTAATATAGCGTTAAGCTTTGGTTAAAGATTTTTTCCTGTGGAACGAACCGGACTTACTAAAAACTACACTACTGTAAGATTAGGTACACTGCCTATAAGTGTTGTAGCAAGGTTTAAGTATATCCATTCTATAAATAAATAAACATCTTGTGTAAAATTGTATCGTATTTAATAGTTTTTTTCTTGTAAAATTTAATAGTATTTTATACCCCTTAGCTTTAACATCAAGTATTTTTGGCGCCGCTGCTGGGGAAATCGAAATTTAGCTTAAAAGCCGGAAGCGCAACGCTAAATATATAAAAAAAAAGATTTTTATTTTTAGTTTACTTTTATAAAAAAATACGCTTTTGTAAAAATACGTTTTAAATATTCAAAAATATAAAAAGAAAAACAAAAATATAAATATTTTTAAGAGTTTGTTAAATATATAAGTTTTATAAAGTTTCTTTATTTTTATTTTAGTTTGTAAAAATATAAATTTTATTTAAATATTTTGTAATTATATAAATATTTAAAATAGAATTTAAAACTAAAAAAAAAATATTAAAACTAGAGTCCAGTACTGTAGCAGCCCAGTGTCTGGCCCGAAACCCTAGCCCATGCGATCGCATGGCTGGGTAACTTAGGAATCATGCGATCGCATGAGCCCTTCTAACACGCCACATTTGATTCTCGTACAGCATTAAATACGGAGTAATTATTATTATTATTAATCAAACCCTAATTAGGGTTGTATTATTATAATATTTAAGTTTTAATTTTATTATTTTGTATTATTTAGTTTTAATTAGGTTATTTAATTTATATAAACTTAATACTTTTATAAAATAAATAATATAAAAATAATATTTTTATAAAAATTGTACTTTTTACAACTTTTAGTATATTTTTATATTTTGTCCCTTTTTAATTATTTTAGTGTAATATTTGTATTTTATCACTCGTACTTAGTTTTAAATATAGTTTTTGCCATAATTATTTTTACTTCTAGATTTTTAGGTTTTGCCGTAAAATCCCTTAAGTGCTTTTTCTTTAGACTAAGATCTAGGTGCTTTAGAATTTTGCGATGCCTTTTTAAGTTTTAGTACCTTTTTAAGATATTGCCATTTGGGATATAGTTTTTTCTTGTAAGCTTTAATATTTTTAGACGCAACTTTTAACTTTTTAAGTTTTTAGTTCTTTTTTAAGTTTTGACGCGCTACTTTCTTATTTTTTATTTTTCGATGCTTTTTACCTATGTATCAATTATCACTCCAATTAGTAATCTCAATTTGCAATTTTAATTTTAAGTTAGTGATAGTAATAAGGTTGGGTTACTCAAGTGTTTTAAAGTTTTATAAGTCACTCTTTTTCTTTCTTATTTTTCGACGCCTTTTATTTTTCAATCCTTTTCTTTTTCGACCTTTTTCGACGCGCTCTTTTTCTTTCTTATTTCTCGACATTCTAGTTTTAGGACTTAGAATTTATTCTACTTCTTCTCTAAATTTCTTGAAATTACGAAAATTAATTTTAAGTAGTTAAATTGATAGACATCCAAATTTTCTGGTTCGTAGTAATAGTTGGATTTGTACGTGGACCGGGTTATTGGAGCCAAACAGTACTCAATTATATTGAGACCAAACAAATCCTGCCCCTCTGCTGCATCTTTTGGTTATTCGAAACGTGGGCAAAATCAGAAAAGTCTATTAATTGGATAACTTATATAATTTTTCTTTCCTTTTAAAAACTAATAGGATATTCAGTGAATGCACCGAGCAAGACGTTCACCACCTTTTGTACGTTCACCACCTGTAACTCGATCAAGACATCTAGCAAATATTGCCGCCGTTGATTTTTCTTTAGAATTGTCATCCAGTCGACCAAGTACTCCAATTCAAATTTCCGATAATCCATTTTTTGAACCCGATCTCACAATTGAGAATTCGGAGAATATTCAGGGACGATTCATAGATCCTGAACCATTAATTTTTCCTCCGAAACCACCAATCATTCAAACAGAGATTGTTGAGGAACGAACCATTAAATCAGAATCCTCTAGTGATTCAGATTCAACAAATTCAATCATGAAAAATCTGGAACCTCTAAGCATGGAAGACCGAATGAGAGCTAAACGCACTGGCCAAGGTCACGCAATTACTAATCCAGACATTAATGAGCCAGATTATGAAATCAAAGGATAAATTCTACATATGGTGACTAATCAATGCCAATTTAGTGATCCGCCGAAGGAAGATCCAAATGAACATCTTCGTACCTTTAATAGGATCTGCACACTATTTAAAATCCGAGAAGTTGAGGATGAACAGATATATCTCATGTTATTTCCCTGGTCTTTAAAGGGAGAAGCCAAAGATTGGTTGGAATCGTTACCTGAAGGGGCGATTGATACATGAGATGTTTTAGTTGAAAAATTTCTTAAACAATTCTTTCCGGCATCTAAAGCCGTAAGACTTCAAGGAGAAATTGTTACGTTCATACAGAAACCGAATGAAACTCTATATGAGGCGTGGACTAGATTTGGAAAGTTATTAAGAGGGTGTCCGCAACATGATTTAGACACCTGTCAAATAGTACAAATATTCTACCAAGGATGCGACATCACTACAAGGAAAGACATCGATATAGCAGCTGGTGGTTCCATTATGAAGAAAACAGAAACTGATGCTTACAAAATTATTGATAACACTGCTTCCCACTCACATGAGTGGCACCAAGAAAAAGATATCGTTAGATCATCTAAAGCAGCTAGAGCCGATTCTAGCCATGACTTAGATTCCATTTCTGCAAAGATAGATGCTGTCGAGAGATGAATGGAAAAGATGACTAAGGATATACACTCAATACGAATTAGTTGTGAGCAGTGTGGAGGACCACATTTGACAAAAGATTGTCTCAGTATTGAACTAACAATGGAACAAAGAGAGAATATTTCATACATAAACCAAAGGCCTGGAAATAATTATCAGAATAATTATAAACCGCCAAGACCGATTTACAATCAAAACCAGAATTATAACCGAAATGTTCCATACAACAACCAACAAGGTCCTAGCAATCAACAAGTATCTAATAATACTTACAACCAGCAAAGACCTAATTTTCAAAACAAACCACCACAAACCAATGATAAAAAGCCAAATTTAGAAGATATGATGACGAAGCTAGTTGAAACTCAAACACAGTTTTTCACATCTCAGAAACAAACTAATGAACAAAATGCTCAAGCATTTAGAAATCAACAAGCTTCTATTCAAAATCTGGAACAAGAAGTAAGTAACCTAGCAAGGTTAATAGGTGAAAGAAAACCGGGAAGTTTACCTAGTGATACAAATGCTAACCCCCGGAATGAAACAGCTAAATCCATTATCACAAGAAGTGGTACAACACTTAAACCACCCGAAATACCTATAATTTCTGATGAAGCTATTCCTACTCCACAAGAACCACAACCTGAGCAAGATAAGGAAAAAGAACCGGTAGTTGAAAAGGTTAATGAAGATAACACAGTTAAGGCTAAACCTTATGTTAAACCATACCAACCACCACTTCCTTATCCGAGTAAAATGAAAAAAGAGAGACTTGAAGCCGAGCAATCCAAATTCTTGGATATGTTTAAACAGATAAATGTAAATCTTCCTTTCATTGATGTAATTTTAGGAATGCCTAGATATGCTAAATTTCTGAAAGATCTAATATAGAATAGAAAGAAAATGGAAGAACTCTCGGCCGTTACTATGAATGCTAATTGTTCAGCAGTGCTGTTGAATAAGATACCAGAAAAATTATCTGATCCAGGAAGTTTCACAATTCCATGTTTTCTGGGTAGTCTTAGTTCAATAGAAGCATTGGCAGACTTAGGTGCTAGTATAAATTTGATGCCGTATTCACTATACGCTAAACTAGACCTTGGAGAATTGAAACCAACAAAAATAAGCATACAACTAGCCGATCGATCAATAAAATATCCTAGAGGGATAATGGAGAACATGCTAGTTAAAGTTGGTACTTTAGTATTTCCAGTAGATTTTGTTGTTCTGGATATGGAAGAAGATTCTCAAGTTCCTCTCATATTAGGAAGACCATTCTTAAATACGGCTAAAGCAATGATAGACGTGTTTGGTAAGAAACTGACCCTAAGTATAGAGGATGAGGGTGTTACCTTTTCAGTTGATAAAGTAATGCAACAACCGCAATCTGCAGATGATACATGTTATTATATTCAAACTATAGATTCACATGCAGAATTGTTAGAAGAATTTCCAGAATTACAAGGAACAGGAGAATGTTCTTTAGGAGAAGGAACTGAACCAATTGATGAAACTGAAATGTTAGCTACACTAATGGCTAATGGATATGAACCAACAACAGAAAAAATTCAAATGCTAAAAGAAGAAGACAGATATCGATATAAATCATCGATAGAAGAACCACTGACATTAGAGTTAAAGCCACTTCCAAACCATTTGGAATACGCTTATTTACATGGTGAATCTGAATTACCTGTAATAATATCATCTTCACTTACTGAAAATGAGAAATCACAACTCATTTCTGTGTTGAAAGCTCATAAACCAGCCATTGCATGGAAGATTCATGATATAAAAGGAATAAGTCCTTCGTATTGCACACATAAAATCCTTATGGAAGAAGGTCATAAAACGTATGTGCAACACCAACGAAGACTAAATCCTAATATGCAAGATGTAGTTAAGAAATAAATTATTAAACTACTTAATGCAGGTTTAATTTATCCAATTTCTGATAGTCCATGGGTACGCCCAGTTCAATGCGTACCTAAGAAGGGTGGCATGACTGTTATTACAAATGAGAAAAATGAGCTTATTCCGACTAGGACTGTAACAGGATGGCGTGTTTGTATTGATTATAGAAAATTAAATGACGCCACCAGAAAAGATCACTTTCCCTTACCTTTTATTGATCAAATGTTGGAAAGATTAGCCGGAAACAGTTACTATTGTTTTCTAGATGGTTTTTCCGGATATTTTCAAATTCCAATAGCACCCGAAGATCAAGAGAAAACCACGTTCACGTGCCCTTATGGTACTTTTGCTTACAAACGCATGCCATTTGGACTTTGCAACGCCCCTGCAACCTTTCAAAGGTGCATAATGGCGATTTTTCACGACATGATAGAAGAATGCATGGAAGTTTTCCTGGATGACTTTTCAGTCTTCGGTGATACATTTGAATCATGTCTAGTTAATCTAGAACGAATGCTTATTAGATGCGAACAATCAAATCTAGTTCTTAATTGGGAGAAATGTCATTTCATGGTTAAAGAAGACATCGTTCTTGGACATAAAATCTCAAAGGAAGGAATTGAAGTGGATAGAGCTAAAGTAGATGTAATTGCTAAACTTCCACATCCCACCAATGTTAGAGGAGTTAGGAGTTTTCTAGGGCATGCCGATTTTTACCGACGTTTTATAAAAGATTTTTCTAAAATTGCCACTCCTATGAATAAACTCCTAGAAAAGGATGCTCCATTCATCTTTTCAGGTGAATGTATCAAATCTTTTAATATTCTTAAAGAGAAACTCACTAATGCGCCAATCATGATAACTCCAAATTGGAATCTACCATTTGAACTAATGTGCGATGCAAGTGATTTTGCAATGGGAGCCGTTTTAGGACAAAGGATTGAAAAAAGATTTCAACCTATATATTATGCTAGTAAGACATTACAAGGAGCACAAACAAATTACACAACTACTGAAAAAGAACTCCTTGATATTGTCTTTGCTTTTGACAAATTTCGTTCATATCTCGTTCTAGCTAAAACGGTGGTCTATACCGACCATTCTGCTCTTAGATACCTATTTTCGAAACAAGATGCCAAACCAAGATTAATCCGTTGGATCTTACTCTTACAAGAGTTTGATATTGAAATCCGAGATAAAAGAGGAGCAGAAAATCTCGCCGCTGATCATTTTTCCCGTCTTGAAAATCCCGAATTAGAAGTTCTAAATGAATCGGCCATACAAGACAACTTTCCTGATGAATATCTATTGAAGATAGATTATAATGAAATTCCATGGTTTGCAGATTATGCAAACTATTTAGTATGCGGATTCCTTGAAAAAGGATTATCGTACCAAAATCGAAAGAAATTCTTTAGTGATATAAAACACTATTTCTGGGAAGATCTACATTTGTTTAAAAGTTGTCCCGATGGAATAATACGCCGATGTGTATTCGGAGATGAAGCTAGTAAAATCTTAAACCATTGTCACACAGGACCAACAGGAGGGCATTATGGGCCTCAACTAACAGCAAGAAAAGTTTATGATGCTGGATTCTATTGGCCTACAATTTACAAAGACGCACACCTTCTTTGCAAATCCTGTGATGCTTGTCAAAGGGCCGGAAAAATAAGTCAACGTGATGAAATGCCACAAAATGTCATTCAAGTATGTGAAGTATTTGACATTTGGGGTATTGACTTTATGGGTCCATTTCCAAAATCTCATAATAATCTCTACATTCTCGTTGCCATTGATTATGTATCTAAATGGGCGGAAGCACAAGCTCTCCCAACTAACGATGCACGAGTTGTAGTCAACTTTTTAAAACGTCTTTTTGCAAGGTTTGGAACACCGAAAGCTTTAATAAGTGATCGGGGAACTCATTTCTGTAATAATCAACTTGAGAAAGTTCTTAAAGATATGGAGTAACTCATAAAATCTCCACCGCATATCATCCACAAACAAGTGGACAAGTTGAAAATACCAACCGAGCTTTAAAACGTATTCTAGAGAAAACCGTAGGATCAAATTCGAAGGAATGGTCCATAAAATTGGAGGATGCACTCTGGGCTTTTAGAACAGCCTACAAAACTCCAATTGGAACCACACCTTTCAGACTCGTTTATGGAAAAGCATGTCATCTTCCAGTAGAAATTGAACACAAAGCATTTTGGGCTTTGAAGACATGTAATCTTGACTTACATGAAGCTGGACGTCTACGGTTAAGTCAATTAAACGAATTAGAAGAATTAAGACATGAAGCATACGAAAATTCGTTGATCTATAAGGAAAGAATGAAAAAATGGCATGATAAAAGAATCAGAAGTTCAAAAGAATTTAAAGAAGGAGACAGAGTTCTTCTTTTCAATTAACGATTCAAGCTATTTCCTGAAAAATTGAAATCAAGATGGTCTGGACCATTCATAGTCAAAAGAGTTTTCCCATACGGAACAGTAGAGTTGATAAATTCAAATGGGATTGAATTTAAGGTTAATGGTCACAGAGTTAAACACTACATATATAGTCCGATGGAAGTCGACAACGAAGTTAATCACAATTTCAACACCACAGCTAACTAAGTGTGGGGAGAATCAAGTCTTTTAAAGGATAATATGTATTTCTGTTAGAGTTAGATTTTCTGTTTTCGTGTAGTTCTCGAAAATGGAACCCGAATGGTCTTTTCCTAGCAGACCCTAAAGAACTAGTCTTCTCCACCCATTCTGAATTTTTTATTTTTTTAGGATTTACGAGATGAAGACTTCCTGTGAACTAAACCATGGTCTAATGCTACACGCTTTGATCACTAAACGTAATAATGACACACTTCCAAGTGAAATAGTATCATTAATCAGAGGTAAATTGGATGGAGTAAGAAAAGAATCCAGATGCGAAGATAATAAGTTACAATTTGGTAAATGAAAATCAAAATCCGCAGCGAAAAGAAGAGCACGACACCTTGAAAAATGTCACAAATGCGGAAAATGGTCACACGAAGGTAACTGTTCAAATAATCAAACCTATTCAAACACCGAATTTGTTACTTTATGCAGAGATGGACCGTTCATATGTTTAGAAGAAAAAACATTAAATGCTTGAGGTTACGCCTACGTAGCCATGGAAAATCAATTAGTCCGACTATCTTATGAGTGGGCTAGAGCATATCACTAAGAATACTATTTCACAGGTAAGTTTGTACAGTTTTTATTTTTATTTTTAACTTTTTGATAATAAACGCTAATTTGTTCGCTATAAAGTATTAAATTGGTATTCGATGAAATTAGGTCTTGCGATCGAAATTGTTGATATCATACAAAAAATTTTTTTACATAACTGCGAAATTTAACGTTTATTCTTAAGGTATAAATATCTGTAATCAATCAACCCAAAATATTTCAAAATTCGTCATGAGTTAAATTAGGTCATGGAACTGAAATTACTTTACCGAAAAGAGGGGTGCATATTTTTGATAATATTTGATTGATTAAAGTGGGATAAAAGCCAAAAAGATTTTTAATTTTATTTTTACCATATTTTTAAAATTAATATTGTGCAATTTTTAAAATTAATACATTTAAAATTGTAAATATTTGAAAAATTAATATTTTTAATATAAGTTTGTATGTATAAAAACAAAAATATAATTTAAGTTTGGTGTGAATTTTTAAAATATGAATTTTTAATTTTATGCATTTTAAATTTAAGTTTGGTGTGAATTTAAAAAACAAAAATTTACTTTATTTCGCTAAGTTAAAAATATGATTTTTAAAATTCGTCGTGAGTTGAAGACTAGGTCTTTGAACTGAAATTGCTTTACCCGAGGGAGGGACGAGAAATTTTATTATCATTATTTTTAATCTTATTGACTTAAAGTATGCCAAAAAAAAAATTAAAAAATCAAAAAAAATCTTAGTTTTTAAAACAACGCTTCAAAAAGACAAATTTTAAAATTTTGTTGAGGGACAGACTAGGTCAACGTACCGAAACGCCCTCATTCTTAAAAGAAATAAAATTTTAAAATTAATTAATTATTTGTTTTATAAGTTAAAGATAAAAAAAAAGAAAAAAAGGAAAAAAATCCAATATGTTTGAAAACTTTGGTAAAATTTAATCATTTTTCTACGCTAATCACCCTCAATAATTTAAATTGTTAGTGATTTCTTGCAAATGAGGGCATTGCAAGATCTTAAGTGTGGGAAGGGGTTGAATTCTTTCAGAATTTTAAATTTTTTTAATTTAAACACTTGGTTACCATTAAAAATACTAGTAACGCAGTAGTTGTATTAGAATCTAGTGTTCTCTGATAATAAAGAACAGCCCTAGTCTTATATACTGACTACCCAATTCTAGTAAAAATTTTCAAAATTTTCAATTAAATGAATTTAAAATCATGTTTATACATATTTATGAACGATAAAACTAGGTGTTAACACCGAAATTATTGTTACCTCGGAAAGGACATAAATTGAGAAACAAACCAAAATGTTAGAATTCATTTAAAATGGAATAGAGGACAATAAAAAGGCAAATAAAAGAAAATAAAAGCCAAGTGTGGGAAAATTTACCAAGTTATTTTAAACATATGTCACATATTTCTGTAACAAATAATTGAAGATACTTTTGCTTTGGACTAAAATAAAAAGTTTTACCTGATTTACTGTAAGAAAGATGGATCTACACGATGAATCAATTCCATCATTAAAAGGAAGTAAAGTCTTCCGAAAAAGACACGCGCTACTTGATTTAGGTCATGAAGTTGTCGTCCAGACCAGCTGTAGGTTGACGAAAAATCTAGAAAAGTCATCACTAAAATCAGCAGGAAATCCACGGACCTCAGCATCAAACAGGGTCGCCAAGTGGTCAGATTTATCCTAACCATGAGAAGGATTTATCTCGTACAATGGGGGGCACCGTGCAAATTAGCTTGATAAGACTAATGAATCAGATCCCCAGAAAGGATAATCTCCTTAAAAGATCAAAAATCAGCTTTTAAGCCTGATATTACTCAATCCTTGAGATTGACCTTAAAGATTGAGAATTACAAACTCATAGAATTCGATGATATCTAAACTCAAGCTTGAACGAGAAAATATTTTGATCAAAATTACAAACCGATTTGTTTTCTGAAAACCCATTTTCAATGCGTTCATTACCATTGAACGTAAAATCCTAGAAATTCACCTGGAATTCATTAGGTTACCTGAACTAAATCGGGTGTCAACCGTAAGAACGGTGGTTGCATAGCATGGTCGAAGACAGGACCTTGTGCCAGACCGAAAAATTATAAGGGTGAGCTTTACTATTGCTCCTACCAAGGATAGTAATTGCATCCGATACGTTATAGACCATAATTAAAAGCATGTCAGGGGACATTGCCTTAACAGTTGCTTGTTCAACGCTTTCCTTTACAACCGGACGGTAGTTTATCGAAAGGTAATATACGGAACAAGTATACTGGACGTGTTGCTTTCCCAATACAAGGTTAGCAAGTGGGTGACACAAAACCGTAAGTTTTGAGCTAAAATTTTCAAATCTGAAACCCACCAAACCTAAAAAAGAATTTGCAAACACCGGTGAAGGGTTATTCTGGAAAACTTATCTAGGGTAAAAGCTAGATTTAATTTTCAAAAGATCAAATGTTTTCATAAAGTTCCAATTTCCTTAATGGATCTAAATTTTTATAGTCATGTGGGACTGTAAACCATAACGTTACTACCATTGTTTATACCGCCGTAAAGAAATCACTGATGTACAAAGTGTGAAGAATAAAGAAGTGATTCTAGTATTTCAAGACTATATTGCTTGAGGACAAGCAATGCTCAAGTGTGGGAATATTTGATAATGCTAAAAGCGATCATATATTTCATAGCATTATTCCTCAAGAAAGACAAGCTTTTAGTTGCAATTGTTCTATTTACAAGTGATATTCGTTTAAATAATAAAAAGTAAAGACAAAAGACATATTCGACGAATTGAAGATGCAAAAGACCAAAAAGCTCAAAAATACAAAATACAATCAAAGAGGTTCCAATTATTGATAAGAAATGTCTCGAAATTACAAGAGTACAAGATTCAAAACGCAAAGTACAAGATATTAAATTATACGCAAGGACGTTCGAAAATCCGGAACCGGGACCAGAGTCAACTCTCAACACTCGACGCAACGGACTAAAAATTACAAGTCAACGGAGTACAAGAATATAATATAATATATATATAATTAAATTTAATTATATATATTATATTATATAATAAATAAATAAGCAGCCCATGTTTTTGTAGACTTTTGAGCCTCCCCAGCTGGCCATGCGATCGCATGAGCCTGAAGGGTAAAGCTCATGCGATCGCATGAGCACCTTTTCCAGCCCACATGCCCTATAAAAATGAGTGTTTGGTTAATCAATATCCATCCTTTAATCTCTCTATCTAAACGTATATATATATATATATATATATATATATATATATATATATATATATATATATATATATATATATTTTAATTTTAATTTTAATTTCTAATAATAAGGGTATATTAGCGAATGTTGTAAGGGTGTAAGTCGAAATTCTGTCCGTGCAACGCTACGCTATTTTTAATCATTGTAAGTTATGTTCAACCTTTTTACATTAATGTCTTGTAGCTAAGTTATTATTATGCTTATTTAAAACGAAGTAATCATGATGTTGGGCTACTTACTAAAATTGGGTAATTGGGCTTTGTACCATAATTGGGGTTTGGACAAAAGAACGACACTTGTGGAAATTAGACTATGGGCTATTAATGGGCTTTATATTTGTTTAACTAAATGATAGTTTGTTAATTTTAATATAAAAATTTACAATTGGACGTACCTATAAATAACCATATACACTCGATCGGACTCGATGGGCGGGGTATTTATATGTACGAATAATCGTTCATTTAACCGGACACGGGAATGGATTAATAGTCTATGAAATTATTAAAACAGGGGTGAAATTATGTACAAGGACACTTGGCATAATTGATAACAAAGTATTAAAATCTTGGGTTACACACAGTCGATATCCTGGTGTAATTATTAAACAAAGTATTAAAACATTGTTACAGTTTAAGTCCCCAATTAGTTGGAATATTTGACTTCGAATATAAGGATAATTTGACGAGGATACTCGCACTTTATATTTATGACTGATGGACTGTTATGGACAAAAACCAGACGGACATATTAAATAATCCAGGACAAAGGACAATTAACCCATGGGCATAAAACTAAAATCAACACGTCAAACATCATGATTACGGAAGTTTAAATAAGCATAATTCTTTTATTTCATATTTAATTTCCTTTATTTTATATTTAATTGCACTTCTAATTATCGCACTTTTATTTATTGTTATTGTATTTAATTGAACTTTTAATTATCGTACTTTTTAATTATCGCAATTTTATTTTATCGCACTTTTATTTATCGCAATTTCCTTATCGTTATTTACTTTACGCTTTAAATTAAGTTATATTTATTTTTAATATTTTACATTAGGTTTTAACTGCGACTAAAGTTTTAAAAATCGACAAACCGGTCATTAAACGGTAAAAAACCCCCCTTTATAATAATAATATTACTTATATATATTTGTATTTTTATAAAATTAAAACTAATATAGCGTTAAGCTTTGGTTAAAGATTTTTCCCTGTGGAACGAACCGGACTTACTAAAAACTACACTACTGTACGATTAGGTATACTGCCTATAAGTGTTGTAGCAAGGTTTAAGTATATCCATTCTATAAATAAATAAATATCTTGTGTAAAATTGTATCGTATTTAATAGTTTTTTTCTTGTAAAATTTAATAGTATTTTATACCCATTTAGCTTTAACATCATGTTCCTGATATTATCAAAAACCACTTCAGATTAAATATCCACTAAGCCCAATTCTCTTTCTTATGTAACTAGTCCAATATAAACGACCCAATAGTGTGGCCCAATCACACGTATTACGTTGCTTCCTGCTTTTGATTCTGCTTCGTTTGCTTCCTTGCTACTCGAACTCATCTGTTTCTATTTTGACTTAAGCCACGAAGAAGGCGAAGCATGATGATGATAAACCTAACAAGCATAATGATGGTGGTAATAAATTAAGAACGATGATGATAGAGATTAAATGAATCGAAGAATGATTATGATTATGATATAATTATGTTATGATTCTGATTCTGATATGGTTATGATCATGAGATGATCACAAATGTGATTATAGATGATGGTATTAGGATTATGATTTTATGTGAACTATGAAGAAGAAGGCAACAGATTAATTTGGGTTAAAAAGATTTAGAGTAGTGATTATTTCAGAAAAATAACAACAGATCAATGGTTAAGGTGTTGTGTGGTGGAACGAGAGGTCGCGGGTTCGAGCCCGTGATGGGGCAGTTTATTTTTTTTGGGCCGAATTCTCTTGAAGGTAGTTTCAAATTTATATTATTATTATTATTATTATTATTATTATTATTATTATTATTATTATTATTATTATTATTATTATTATTATTATTATTATTATTATTATTATTATATTATTATTATTATTATTATTATTATTATTATTTTCATTACTAATAAAAATATTAGTTATCACTTAATATTAGTAATATCTAAAAACTACAATTATGATTACTAGTATTATTGTTAAGTTAAGTAATGTTATTACTATCATATTAAAATTTATTTGTATTTTCATTAAAATTTATACTTGTATGAGTTTATAATTAATCATACTAACTTTATTATTACTAGTATTATAATTATCATTATAAGTATTATTATTTATATTATCATGGGTAATATTATTAGGTAAATACTAAAAACCTTATCAGAATAATCATTAATTGTAAAATTAATATTATTATCATTAATGTTATTTTTATCACTAATAGAACTATTAACATTATTACCTTTATTAATAAAATTAAGTATTATAATATTTAATATTATTTTAGTATTGTTATAATTATTATCTTAACAAGCAGATGATATATATATATATATATATATATATATATATATATATATATGTATATATATATATATACATATATATAAAAATACTTATTATATATGACATAACATAATTGATGTATATATATACAAAATAAATATATAAAACATATACATATTGATAAAAAGATATAACTAATAAATTTATATATGTATATATATATTTGTTCGAATTCAACTATGTATATTAATAAATATATAAATGATATAGGTTCGTGAATCCGATGCCAACTTTACACTTGTTCATAGATGTTATATGTATTTTTACTACAAAATACACTATGGTGAGTTCATTTGCTCCTTTTTTACTCTTTACATTTTTTTGGGCTGAGAATACATGCAAATGCTTTATTAAATGTTTTACAATATTTATATGCGTGAATTTCATTTGCCTTTTTTACTCTTTACGTTTTTGGGCTGAGAATACATGTAAAATGCTTTATGAACTGTTTTACAATATTTATATGTGTGAGTTTCATTACTCCCTTTTTAAATGCTTTTGTAATATATATTTTTGGGACTGAGAATACATGCGCTGCTTTTATAACTGTTTTACAAAATAGACACAAGTACTTAAAACTACATTCTATGGCTGGATTATTAAACCGAATATGCCCCTTTTTATTAAGTCTGGTAATCTAAGAATTAGGGAACAGACACCCTAATTGACGCGAATCCTAAAGATAGATCTATCGGGCCCAACAAGCCCCATCCAAAGTACCGGATGCTTTAGTACTTCGAAATTTATATCATGTCCAAAGTAGGATCCCGGAATGATGGGGATATTCTTATATGCATATTGTGAATGTCGGTTACCAGGTGTTCAATCCATATGAATGATATTTTTGTCTCTATGCATGGGACGTATGTTTATGAGAAGTGGAAATATGAAATCTTGTGGTCTATTAAAATTATGAAACGATTATTTATGTTAAACTAATGAACTCACCAACTTTTTGGTTGACACTTTAAAGCATGTTTATTCTCAGGTACGAAAGAAATCTTCCGCTGTGCATTTGCTCATCCTAGAGATATTACTTAGAGTCATTCATGACATATTTTAAAAGACGTTGCATTCGAGTCGTTGAGTTCATCAAGATTATTATTAAGTCAATTATAGTAAGATATATTACGAAATGGTATGCATATTGTCAACTTTCGATGTAATGAAAGATTGTATTTTCAAAAACGAATGCAATGTTTGTAAAATGTATCATATAGAGGTCAAGTACCTCGCAATGTAATCAACTGTTGTGAATCATTTATAATCGATATGGACTTCATCCGGATGGATTAGGACGGGTCTCTACAACATGGCTTCACTGTGGTCAATGAAGATAATTGTGTTTATATCAAATGGTCTAAAGGAAAACTAGTCATATTGTCATTATATGTTGATGATATATTGATTGCTGGAAATGATAAGGAGTATGTTTTCGAGGTTAAAAGATGGTTATAATCTAACTTTGAAATGAAGGATATGGGTGAAGCTGAATATATCCTTGGAGTTAAGATTTCAAGGGATCGCTCAAGGAAGTTGTTGGCTCTTTCTCAAGAGACTTATATCAACAAAATTCTTGAACGTTTTAACATGCATAAATGTAACCCCATAGACACTCCTATGGCGATTGGTGATACGTTGAGCATTAGAGAGTGTCCGCAAACTCCACAAGAGAAACAAAAAATGAAAAATGTTCCTTATGCTAGTGCGGTTGGAAGTCTCATGTATGCTATGATGTGTACGAGACCGGATATCTGCTTTGCTGTTGGCATGGTAAGCCGATACCAATCCAATCCAGGTTTAACCCATTGGAAAGCCGTGAAAAGGATACTTAGGTATCTTAAGGGTACTAGTCATTACTCTTTGTGCTACGAAGGAAATGATCTGCAAATGAGAGGCTATACTGATGCTGATTGGGGAAGAGATATGGATGAAAGAAAATCCACCTCTGGCTTTGTTTTTCTGTTAAACAAAGGTGCTATATCTTGGAGTAGCAAGAAACAATCATGTATAGCATTGTCTACAATGGAAGCTGAATTTGTGGCATTTTCAGCTGCTGCACAAGAAGCTGTGTGGCTTAGTCGATTTTTGAGTAGCTTGGGGGTTGTTGGCAATACCATTGATCGAGCATTGATATACTCTGATAATGAGGCTGCCATTGCATATTCAAAAGACCCCAAGTTTCATTATAAAACAAAGCACATTGACATAAAGTACAATTATGTGAAGGACAAGATTGCAAGAAAGGAAGTAAGTATAGAGTACATATCTACGCATGATATGGTAGCAGATCCTTTGACAAAACCTATACCTAGAGATGCATTTGTTAAGCATGTCAGGTCTCAAAGATTACGTAGATTATGATGAATGTACTATTTTAATAAATGTACTTACAAATTTTTGTTTATATCCAATGCAATAAGTTTTCTTTTAAATCCTTCCTTTATTGTTCGCTCTTTGTGTTGCGAATCGAGAAAAGTATGTCGGACAGATACAAGATTAGCCCACTCACATGGGTAATCAATTCCATTTCATGTGACAGATAGAAGAGTGGTGTATATTAAGCATATTGTTTTAGCGACAATTGAGAGCTCAAGATTGAGATAATTAGACGCCACATTTGTAAGTGTACAAATATTATGTGAATATTCACAATTCACTTTATCTGTCATGAGTATCCAGATGTGAGTTCTTCAGAGTTTATGAGCAGATAAGTGAACTCGAGTTTTGAACATTGTGTATGTTTGAACTATCATCTGTGCAACATTGATTTGAAGACATACCTCCATTGTGAAGGAGAAATGTTGCAGCATGTGATTCATACCACATGTGATCAAGACGACCAAAAAGAGAAATAGAAGAAACGATCTCTACTTCTATGATATGTGAGTCCCTTGAGGTATTAGTAACCTCAATTTAATGTCCTTATGACTTTTTCTTGTCTCTTGAAGCTTAGTTTAATGTTTGCTATCTTAAGGCATTGCTTAAGGGTTATGAGTGATTCAACCTGGGTGAACGTTCTTAGAAAAGCAAGTTGAGCTAAGGCCAATGGATTCTAAGAAAAGGGAAGATCATTTGAAGTTCACATTAACTTGTATTCACCGGTCGACTAATTATCTTTTGTCTTAGTGACAAGTCTTAGTGATAAATGATAATTGTGAATACAAAAGGGTTTTATGAATAAAACTGAGATCATGCGAGTTACTAATGTGATTAATGATCTAGGATATTGCATACTAAATCTACTCTTTACAAGATTATTGAGATGCTATATATTCCTAACAGATGTATAGCAATTGAGCTCTCAAAGTATGCCGGTCGCACAGCCTAGTTTCCGGTATGAATGGTTTGCATATTATACAATAGTTTCTCGAAATATATATCGAATATATATATCGAATTCGTTTGTGTGCGAGTGGGAGATGTTGGAAATTATTTGTGGTACACCCACAAACTCATTGTGTTAGACCTACCATTAGTGAGTTGTAAACTTATATACTTTGGTAGTACATGGTAATAAGTACCATTTGTAAACTTATTTACTTTGGTAGTACATGGTAATAAGTACCATTTACATTTGGTAGTACAACTAAGGTAAATGATAGTACACATGGTAATAAGTACCATTTGTAAACTTATTTACTTTAGTAGTACATGGTAATAACTACCATTTACATTTGATAGTACAACTAAGGTAAATGAAAGTACACATTGTAATAAGTACCATTTACATTTGGTAGTACAACTAAGGTAATCTTTTCACTCATATCTCTATAAATAGAGAGTTAGTCTCTTCATGAAAAAACACACAAGTAATAGAAAATAATACACACATTAGAGAAACAAAATTTATGGTACTTGGCAAATCATTAAAGGAATTAGGTTGTGAAAACCTGAAAGGCTTCCATTCGTGATCGTTTTCCCCGACCGGTGATCTAAACGTCGATCCTACTCGTTTCCGCTGCTCGTATTCGGTATGTCTCGAATTTATATTTATACAACATTAATATATATATATATATATATATATATATATATATATATATATATATATATATATATATATATATATATATATATAATAAATTCATTGTAATTTTACATTTTTGCATGATTTTTTTTTTTTTTTGGTTTTCATGATGTAAATATTAATACCCTATAAATAAAGATCATCAAAAAATCTCACAATCATTTATAACAATATTAAAAACACATAACACACGGGGGTTGTGAAATCAGTGAGCCGGATTGCAAAGTGATGTTGTGGGTTCGAAGTGATGTATCCAAGAAGCAAGATCCTTTAGGCCAATGTTTTCTTGACAAACGATATGTATTATATCACTAAATCATGTTACTGGATTGTGAAAAACTGAAAATCAAAGTAGAGAACGACATTAGCCTATGCATTGCTTTTAAATTGATCGACATAAGGTTAAAAGTGAAAATAAAAAATTCGAACTATTTGTAACACTGAAAACGAAAAAACTGCAAAGCATACGTTTGTTGCTAAAGAGAATAACCGGTACTCTACATAATAATTACGTGTTCATCAGCTAAAATTCACAAACAATAGTAAATTTTAAATTGTACTCGTAATAATGAGAACTCACAAATAGCTGAGGGACCATTATTGTAACTTTATAAAATTAAAGCAAATGGAACCTACTAGAATCATCATCGTGGCTTAAGTCAAGATATCACTTTACCAACACCACCACCAAAACCCGCCTCCAAAACCCTCAATCGAATATATTCCGGCGAAGTTACAACGGCGATGGACGCCGCAAAATTAGATCAGTTGAAACAATTCATCAGCCAGTGCAAATCCGATCCGTCACTTCTCAGTGATCCTTCACTCTCTTTCTTCCGTGATTATCTCGAAAGGTAACAGATACAGTTTGTGCAATTTATTGTACAGTATAATTTTGTGGATGATTTATGTTAATCATTCGTTGAAGTATGGTTTAAATATTTGATTTCAGTCTCGGAGCTAAACTTCCGACATCTGCTTACAAAAGTGAATCGCAATCGGTGCGTATTTTGTGCTACTTCCTACAAATAATTTGGCCTGAAATGTTGATTAGTTGATTTTTTTTTTTTTTTTAATTATCTGAGTTTAATATATTGAACTAATGATGATCTAAATATTTCTGTTCAACTGGTTTATTGAATTATAATGTATATCTACATATAGGTGCTTTTGCACATCATATATGGTGTTTATAATATCAAACGATGCCGTTCGTAACTTACTATTAGGTCAAAATAGAAACTGAGCTGATAATTTTGTATTAGGCATAGTGGACTTGGTAATTAATATCCTGTTTGAGATAATCAGAATCTGCAATTGTTTAAGGTGTCTATAACTGATTAATTTGCTGTCTGCGTTCGAAAGAGTTGCTTCATAAGTTTCTAAATATGTTTTATGGCTATCAACATGTGTTGGTAGACCTCTTATTTAGTCTTTGTGGATATTATTTAAATGAGATTTGTTCATTGACGAAAAAGGAAATTATGTAAATGCATGACATCATGATTGATACGTCAATTGATGAATAGATAAGGCACACTTTTTTCGGGTTTATATTTTTAGGTTTATTTAGCATTGCTTGTATCAATAAATGCTTAGTTATTAATTGATTTAATGATTGGAACCGTGCAGAAGCCTTACGTGGTGGAAGAGAGTGATGAAGATGTAGAAGAACCTCAAGAAGAAGAAGAAGAGGATGAGATAGTAGAATCAGACGTTGAATTTGAAGGTGATACTGTGGAGCCTGATAATGATCCTCCACAAAAGGTACATGGTTCCGTGCACCCTACATCTTCACATTATAAGGTTTGATGATCTGTTTTTTGTTATAAATGTCATTTGATGTTTTGTTTTTTTTTTTTTAAACTTAGATGGGCGATTCTTCCGTGGAAGTCTCTGAAGAAAACCGTGATGCTTCTCAAGAGGCGAAAGCAAAGGGCATGGAAGCAATATCTGATGGTTTGTTACCCCTATTTTTCTTTAGTTAATCTACTTTTTTTGTATGTTCGGTTGTAATATACATGGTGCAAGTGATGTATACGTTTTGTTCATATAGGTAAGCTAGAGGAAGCCATTGAGCATCTCACAGAGGCAATATTGCTCAACCCTACTTCTGCTATAATGTATGCAACTAGAGGTACAAATAAGCTTTGGTCTTGCTGAGATTCAAACTTGTCATTGTAAATTTTTGTATCTGAAATTTCAGAATATTTTTATCTTCATATTATTTTATCATTACAATACAGCTACTGTTTATATCAAGATGAAGAAGCCGAATGCTGCTATTCGTGATGCTGATGCTGCTCTAAAGGTAGTAATTATCCAAAACTGTAGTCAAGGCAAATGATGTCTTTCTAAATTTATATCAGCATTCTTTTGAGTTTTTATCTATTTTATTTTTGAATGACATGCTTTCACATTAATAATGATGAAAATATGGATAGCATGCAAATGAGATGATTGTTGTACGACAGTTGACAGTAAAATTTTTTGTTGTAATCATCATTATTGCAGTAAAATTTTGAGCTTGAGCATACAGTTGTAAAATGAGAATCAGTGATTATAATGTTATGATTATTATTATAGTTTGTAAGTATGATCATACTCTTCTTTCTTTTTCTATTCTTGTCTTAAAAAAAATTGTCTACGTCCTTTTGTTAGCTTGTCTATTTTATAAAGGGTTTTGTTAACGTGTGCTCCTGTGTCATATGTGAAGGCGCATTTAATGAACTCAAAGTTCCCTTAAATATCAGAATTTATAATTAATATACGCATTTGGGCATCGAATCTTATTTCCGACTATCATTTGCAGATAAATCCAGATTCTGCAAAAGGTTATAAGTCACGTGGAATTGCACGATCAATGTTGGGCCAGTGGGAAGAGGCTGCAAAAGATCTTCATGTTGCATCAAACATCGATTATGATGAAGAAATAAGTGCCATCCTTAAGAAGGTTAATCATCAAATATAATTCGTGTTTGCTCCTTTCGGTCTTTACTAGCTGATCTTGCTTGCAAGTCATAGTGACTGGTTCTGATTATCTTAATCGCTGCTATTTATTTAAGATTACACAAGATCAGAGGCTTATTGTCTCTTGGATTTTTTACTTTTTGTGTATAGGTTGAACCCAACGCGCACAAAATTGTGGAACACCGTAGGAAGTATGAAAAGCTCAGGAAAGAGCGAGATGAGAGGAAAACTGAACGTGAGAGGCAGCGTCGTCGTGCTCAAGCCAAGGCAAATTTATGAATTATTTATTTATTTATTATCATTATCACTATAACTATAATATCTTGTTTTTGGTCACTCTTTCCCAGTTTTTGACCATCTGATGGTTTCTCATGCTATGTGTAGGCTGCATATGATAAGGCCAAAAGGGAAGAGAAGGCTTCTTCAAGTGAAAGAGCTGGTGGCATGCCAGGTGGGTTCCCTGGTGGCATGCCAGGTGGGTTTCCTGGTGGTGGCATGCCAGGTGGGTTCCCTGGTGGTGGCATGCCAGGTGGCTTCCCAGGTGGAATGCCTGGTGGGTTTCCTGGTGGCGGTATGCCTGGTGGGTTCCCTGGTGGTGGTATGCCTGGAGGTGCTGGTGGTGCAGGAGGTGGCATGCCAGGTGGCATTGACTACAGCAAAATTCTAAATGTGAGTTTTATATGTCGGAAAAAAAATTATTGGCAGATTGTAGTCGATTTGTGTCTAAATTGAAGTAAGTATCTAGTTATTTATTCTCATGTAATTTGTTTCTCAAAATCACTGCAGGACCCTGAGTTAATGGCAGCATTTCAAGATCCTGAAGTAATGGCTGCTCTGCAAGATGGTATGTGGCTTATGTTATTTCAGCTAATGATTATACTCGTATAATTCAATTTGTGTGTCAAAATTTAACTGTCTTTAATCATCTTATAATCTTCAGTGTTAAGATTAGTGACATAATGATGACTTATTCTCTTGACCTTTTGTAGTGATGAAAAACCCGGCGAATCTAGCGAAGCACCAGGCGAACCCTAAGGTTGCTCCACTCATTGCAAAGATGATGAGCAAATTTGGTGGACCCAAGTGAAGCACATAACTGGAAAGTATCTTTTGGAAAACTGTAAAATCCCAAATCTTTTGGTTTTAAGGTTGGAACCTTTTTATTTTGTGTTGAGTTGCTTTTATATGTTCTCTCAAAGTTTTTAGTAGATGAACTTATCCTTTGATCGAATACATTCGATGGCTCTTAGTTTCTCTTATCGTATGAACACAGTTTGATATTGATTGATGAATGGCAGTTGCTTAGTTTAAAAGTTTGGCCACTAACACGTACGGAGCATAAAATAGAGGTATAATTGCTTAGTTTAAAAGTTTGTTTTTATAATACTAACCCTGTAGGCTAGTTTATATGGGCGTGTGCAAGGTGGTTTATGTTTAGTTTAGTCTAAAACTCCAAATAGATTGATCATTGATGTATACTGGTTTTAGATCGTTTGATTCTTGGGTAGTCATTGTGATATCAGGTTTAGACGAATTTAACCCGATGTACAAGATCATTAACTGTGATGAATTTCGCTAATAGCATGTATGGGATATAAGATGTAGATACTGTTTCAAAAAGATCATTTACACATACATGAAAATTAATTAATAATAATAATTAATAATAATACATAGGAGTAACTTGAAATATATTACATAAAAATGTCGATTAAGTAATATGTGACTATAGGCAAAAAGATCCGTACCCGATGGGTAAACCTGAAACCCGTCATTTTTAGGCCGGGTTTGGGTCCGGGTATTTGGGTCGTAGGCTGAGTATGAGGATGGTTTTTGGGTAAACCTAAAACCCGTTATTTTTAGGCCGGGTTTGGGTCCAGGTATTTGAGTCGTAGGCCGAGTACGAGGATGATTTTAATTTTGTTTTTGTGGGTATGGGGAAGAGTTTGATTTCGTTACCTGACCCGTATACCCATATCCTCGACCTGAAAAGGATTTCAATTTTGTTAATAACAATAATAAAATATATATATCAATGATATTATAACAGTATTGAAACTAAACTTAAAATAGATGAATTGTGAATGACTAATAACGGATAACTTGGAAGTTAGTAAGTAGTGCGGATTGCCGTTTACCCGTGGGGAAACCCGATAATCCGACGTTTGTAAGTAAATGGGGACCCGGTATGGTTCCGGCTTTGGGACGAGATTTCTTAATCGGGTTTGAGACTGGAATTACTTAGACCCGACTCGATGCCATCGCTAATCAAGACAAATTTATATTTTGGACCGGAGAATATTTGATTAGCTATTTAAGTAAAACATTCTTTACATCAAAACCTAACCAAATCTAAAAAGTTTAACCACGAACTTTTTAGTAAATCTTGTGCGTCTAAAATCTAACTAAATCTAAAAAGTGGTGAGAGCTCAACTGGCCCTTTGAACTAGGATTGGTTAACAACATCAATCTTGATAACGTCATAATCGCAAATTAATTTTATTTAAACCTAACTTTGCTTTCAAATGTAGGACTGTTCAAAGGCCTGACGATCGGTCTGTAATTGTCATATGATTATAATTGATACATGTTTAAATTATTTTTATCGTTAGTCCAAATGCTAGAGGGATCAAATTCAAGTAAGCACCACCTTTTATCATTGTTAGTTATCTATTATTTTGTATCTCTTACCTTGGTTTAACTTGCCTAATCCAAAGCAATTCCCCTCCAAAAATACAAAATAAATTATATCTCCTGAAATAGTTAGCAAAACAACGCTAATCTCTAGCTTTTGCGCTACTCTGCCTCTTTTGGGATGAACATTACCTTGCCTATTGCTTTACTACTCCGATCGAGTTTTGTTGTGTGTAGGTGTGCTCTAGTGATTAGTAGATTAAGCTTTTATAGATTTACAAGTAGATTTGCACATATACGCTCACATCAAGTATATGAAGGATGATGAAGGGTGTAATTGTGTTTGGTTGGTGTTTTGGTTTTTCATATCTACTATGCGTATTCATTTTGTTTTGTTCGGTGCCATTTTGTCTTCAAATGGTGTGCTTTCCCATTTGTTAGGTTCCCTCTTTATTTGTTGTGGTAGTTGTGTTTTGGTTTGTTTTCACGCCTTTGTTTAGTTGTGCTTAGGCGAGGTTCGATTTATCTCTGTTGATGTTTTTTTCCTTTTCGTTCTTCTGGGCTTTCTTCTAACTGGTGAATTGTCCGTATTAATGAAAGTTTATTTTTTGCCATAAAAATGTATTTCATCATCTTTTTTTTCTTCTTTCCGAAAATAGATATATTAGAATAAAACAAAGCTTTTCATCAATGAAGAAAGAAGTGCAAACGAGATAAAGAGGACATCACCGCTCAAACAATCGAAGTTGAACCAAACGAACCCCCCCCCCCCCCCCCCCCCCCCCCCCAATAATCTATTTTAGGAAAGCACTACTTTTTATCTTATCTTATCATATACATAGCATAAGCATATAGCATATAGCATATTTTATTTTATATTTTATAACCATATCCAATCTAACCCACATCAAATAAGAGATCGCAATATATATAGATTAACACTAATGTGAGAACATTTGGTGACACAAGAGTATATTTTTTATTCCTTATCCACCAAAAATTTCGTTCTCTCTCCCCTTAATTTTCTGTTAATTATATTTCTCCATTCATATTATTAGTGGTATAAACGTATTACTTAGAGACCAAGTTAAAAGTATGTATACTTAGAGAACAAGTTATACTTAGAGAAGTTATACTTAGAGAGCAAGTTAGGAGTAAATATTGTATAGATATAGTTTTCATATTTATGTAATTAATCTTTCTGTCCAAGTCTTGTATGTAATATATATATCAATGAGATCAATCCCACAATGTGTGGAGAATTATTTTCTAATATGGTATCAGCTTAATAGATCTTCACATATCCTCACGATCAATTAAATAAATTCTGCTTCTTTTCTTCTTTCTTATACGATCAGTATTTGCATATTCTTTTTTGCATCGGACAATTGAATATTTGTTTTTAACTTCTTCAACTCTCGTGGCTACTCCTACTCTCCTATACGTTTACATGTGGTTACCATTATGTCTATACTCTTTATTCCAATTCCAATCCATAATATAATACGAGTAACGAGTTGCCCAATGAAGCACACCACTCGGATTCAATCCTTGGATATGTCAAATTGTTCAAAAAGGGAGTGTGACTAGAGAGTGCACATAATGCGCAATTCACCCGGTACCAGGTCTCGCGCTCGGGAGGCTTGATTACCCGAGGTTTTACCTTCTATGGGGAAGCCAATGTGCTCGTTCATAGGAGGGTTTCCTTGCTTACCCAAAAAAATATAATACGAGTATAATATCCTGAATTAAATCATGTCTTTTTATTCTTCGCATATGTGTACGCGATGATAAGCCTTTTCTTATCCAAAAATCTCGCCACCAAGTTTTTTTTTTTTTTTTTGACAAATTGTTATTCCTAGCCTACGAATTGAAAGAGAAAAATTGATCAAAATTTAATTCTTAACTGTGAATTCTCCACCCGATCATTGAGCAATCATAGCCATGATCGTACACTTATTCTATTTTGTCGAGCGTATTTTTTTTTCTTCCAAAGATCGAGTCAGGCCCCTATGTGTGTGCCGCCATCTCTACAACGAGTCCGAGTCAGGCCCGCATGTGTGTGCCGTCGTCGCTACATCGAGACCGAGTCAGGCAATCTCTGTGCCGCCGTCTCTTTACAACGCCGACACATCTAACTTCTTATTCTTATTCTTCAAACTTTCTTAAATTTCTTTTCTAAAAAAAATTAATAAAAAAAAATCATCTTCACTATTCTATTTTTGTCGTGCTCAGTTTTGTCCACCACATGTCGTTAGGATAACCTTGGAAGAAGCACCGTCTGATGTGCTCAGCTTGCACACCACTCGTGAAGTTAGGACAACCTTAAAAGAAGCATTATCAAGAGCTTGCATTGTCTGTTGGTCAAGTCTTTCCGCACCAAACTCGAGTTGGTTTCTCACCTCTTCGCTTGAGGGGGGGTATTAGTGGTATAAACGTATTACTTAGGGACCAAGTTAAAAGTATGTATACTTGGAGAACAAGTTATACTTAGAGAGCAAGTTAGGAGTAAATATTGTATAGATATAGTTTTCATATTTATGTAATTTATCTTTCTGTCCAAGTTTTATATATATATATATATATATATATATATATATATATATATATATATATATATATATATATATATATATCAATGAGATCAATCCCACAATGTGTGGAGAATTATTTTCTAATACATGTATTACACGCATCCAATGTTATTACACCGATGGATTCTGTAATGCAGTATTTGCTTCACACAAAAGTTGGATCAAATTTAATAATAGACGGGATGCTTAATACATACACGTTAAAATTGATGCCCTAAAACCAAAGCATCGGGTTTTACCAGAAAGAATTAGAGAATTACACCAATATATTTTTTTATTTATTAAAAGGATGTAGATGTAGATGTAGATGTAGATGTAGATGTAGATGTATATGTATATGTATATGTAGACTACATATAACAATAAACTTGGATGCATTGATAAACAATTTAAAATAAGCATTAATTTATAGTTTTGAACACGGAAGCATCAATAATTCTTATTGGATTGGATGCTTATATTAAGTCTTCATATGTACTTAGAGAGTACATCTATCCATTTATTTAGTTTAGTTATGGAATTGAAGAAAGAATTAAGGATGAGAAAAGAACATGCAGTTAAATGCAACAAATTACATGTAAATGTTAATTAATGTTCATATTATTAACAAACATATGTTCATTACCACAAATTATATGTTAAATTGTTAAATATATGAATCTGTTTACACGATCACAAACAAATATTCACATGTGAACGAGAAACTATATATCTGATTATATAGGTAAAATATAAATTTTTTAAATTATTTTATGTTCATTCTAACTCTCCATCAACATTTATGGGTGATTCAATCTACTCACATTTGAAAATCTTTGAAAAAACTTGTATTTTTACTTATATAATCAAATATATAGTTTCTCGTTCACATGTGCATCTTTATTTGTGAACATGTAAACATTTATTATAATTAATAATTTAGCATATAATTTGTGGTGATGAACATATGTTTGTTAATAATATGAGCATTAATTAACATTTGCATGTAATTTGTTGCATTTAAATGCTTAAAAACTATGAAATTGAAAAGTTCTCGCAGTTCTCGCCATTTTTGCGGTTCTCGTTTGAACCTATATATTCACACACCCACACCCACACCCACACAGATATATATATATATATACACACACACACACACACACACACACATATATATATATATATATATATATATATATATTGTAACACCGTACTTTTTTTTATTTTAAAAACACAGCGAAAACCTATTATAAATACAAACATCTATAATTACGTAATTAACCAAACATAATTATTACATCAACATTGGTGTTACGTTATTACCAAATCACATGTTATAATATATCAAAATACAGTTATCAGAGTAAGCTTGTCAAACACTTCCAAAAAGCAACCACTTCCCAAAACTATAGCATGCAAAGCTTAACCTGCAAGGGAGGAACTGTGGGGGTTAGCATAAAGCTAAGTGAATGAAAATATCCTAACAAACATAGGTATCTAGCTTCAAACTAAGCATAATTGCATAACAACAAATAAACAAACAACATAGTAATAGAGGAACGGCGGCTTGTACGGGCCATTAACTACTAGCTGATCGGGCTAGGGATTACCTTTAGTTCCCGTTACTGTCTCCTTCATATAGTAATCCGAACGTAGGGGATACGTCATTCAATACTATACAACATGAATAGTAACACTTGAACCCAATATCACAATTCAAGGTTGACCTCCACCCAGCTTCACAATTCAAAGCCGGTTGTCGAGCTTCACAATTCAGAGCTGACAGTACTAATGTATATACCATCACCATAAACGACATAGTATATCATATACTATCAAATTAGATCAAACATAGCAGGACAAAGTAGCATAACCCGCTACTACATACATATAACAGTATCAGATAGTCCCACCCACCTGATAAACAACAAGAACTCAGAAGTCTTATATTACATATTACCGAGTCTTCTCCGTTCCTTTATTACCTGAGAATATCATATCTCAAGTTAGCACGTATCTAATCAATAATATCATCAATTTATACTCTAAACAACATCATATAGCCTAATATATGACAAGTTACATGGTTCCCCATTCGATTGCAACTATCACACACGTGTAAAATGAGGCATACACGCTATCCCATCATTTTGACCCAAATTAAAGTTTGATTTAGTGTTTTAAAACCTTAACATTGGAAATTAGACCTTATTACGTTTCCAACGATAGTTTACTCATCAAAAACGGAGTTACGGTTTGAAAGTTACGGCCAAAACAAGTTTTGCAAAATGCTGACAACCTGCAACCGCACGGATGCACCTGCAACCGTACGGATGCATTTGTAACCGTACGGTTGCATCTGTAACCATATGTATACACCCAAAATGACCTGGATAGAACTCGTATCCGTACGGATTCTTCCTGTATCCGTACGGATGCTGTTCATCAGCACCAGGTCGCTGTTTTCGTGATTTTGAGCCCCAAATCTCGCTTTTGCACTGTTTTGACACTAAAAATCACTTAGGAAACATACATAACTCATATACAAGTGTTTACTAACTTCAATTTGACATAAACAACACTTCAAATGCATGTTTTGATTTAAAACCCACTTTGACACAAAAACTAATAAAATCACTGATTTTAACTCGAATTTGAACATGAAATCGCTTGTTAAATACCTTATGAAGTTACTGAAATCACTAGAAACGATTTCCTGTTAAAAAACGAGATCAAGAACACAAGGTTTGAGATTAGAGATTTAGGGTTTGTGTATGTGTATGTTCGTTGTTATGAAAGTTTATAAAAAAAGAAACTAAAGAGTATCAGAGGTTTTAAGCAAAATGGGTTTCCATAATTGGAAGAAAATCTCTTCCGTGTGTCACACGGTTATTTACCAGTTTTTTAAAAATACGAAACATTTCATTAATTGATTTAAACGAGGTCCAATTTAAATAAACAAACCTGTTCCGTGACCCTTGTCAATGACTGGTCTCAACTATATAATTAAATAATTATAAACACGTAATTATTAACATAACATATAATAACACGCAAGACAATTAGGACAATTACCACTAGGCCCAATGTGAGGTTTTTACAAATCTACCTCATTAAAGGAGATTCCGTCCTCGGAATCTGGTCAAGGTCAAACAAAAGAGGGTAACGAGTTCTCATCAACTCTTTTATCTCCCATGTCAGGTTTGAACCTAAGGTGTGCTTCTACTCAACTAATACCATCGGTATTTTTATTGCCCAACTTAGTTATCTTTCGATCAACAATTCTAACGGATTCTTCTACAAGTTTCTTATTCATATTCACTTTTAGATCTTGAAGTGGTAGGATCTGACTTTCATCGTCTACCTTGCACTTACGAAGGTAACACACATTGAATGTGTTATGAATACTAGACAACTCAGCAGGAAGAACTAATACTTCTATCTGCTCATTTAACACTTGTTGAATTCTAAACGGCCCAATGTACCTCTGAGCTAACTTGCCTCTTTTACCGAAACGAATGACACCTTTACAGGGCGATACTTTCAAGTATACCTGCTCACCTACTGTGAACGTAATCGACCGTCTGCGCAGATCGGGGTACATCTTCTGTCTATCTCTTGCAGCTTTCAATCTCACACGTGCAATTGCCACTTTCTCTGCAGTAAGTTGTACAATCTCTGGAACTACAAACTGTTTCTCACCAGCTTTTAACCAACAAGTCGATGTTTTGCACTTACGATCATACAACATTTCATAAGGCGGCATGCCTATACTAGAGTGATACGAGTTGTTGTAGGCGAACTCAATCAAAGGTAGATGAGAACCCCAAGATCCTCCATATTCTAACACACATGCTCTTAACATATCCTCTAACGTCTGAATGGTACGTTCACTTTAACCGTCTATTTGAGGATGATACGTTGTGCTGAGATTAACTCGTGTACCCAAATTCTGTTGTAGACTCTGCCAAAAGTTAGACACAAACCTCGAGTCTCTGTCTGATACAATTGATAGTGGTATCCCATGTCGGACTATAATTTCATTAACATACAATTGAGCTAATTTACTAAGTGAAGACGTCTCACTTGTAGCAAAAAAATGTGCGCTTTTAGTTAATCTGTCAACTATCACCCAAATCATGTCGTGACCTTTCTGGGTTCTGGGTAACTTTGTTACAAAATCCATCGTTATGTACTCCCGCTTCAACTGAGGAATCTCGAGTTGACGTAACGACCCGTAAGGTTTTTGATGTTCAGCTTTTACTTGAGCGCAATATGACACTTTTCCACGTAATGTATGATGTCTTTTTTCATTGTTGGCCACCAATAAAAAGGTTTCAGATCATGGAAAATCTTCGTGCTTCCAGGATGAATAGACAATCTCGATTTGTGAGCTTCATTCAAGATTAACTCCCTCAATCCTCCTAGCAAACGAACCCAAATTCTATTATTAAAAGTCTTTAATCCACGAGAATCTTCAATTAAATCCTTTTTTTTTGCTTCACTAATATATCAGATTTCAAATGTTCCTCCTTCAAGGCTTCTAATTGGGCTATCTTTAATCGATCAAACAAAATCTGACACAATCTCAATTCGCATGAATTTCACATTATCAGTGGATTTCTTTCGACTCAAAGCATCTGCAATGACATTTGCCTTTCCTGGATGATAACGAATCTCACAATCATAATCTTTAATTAACTCTTGCCATCGTCTCTGACCTATGTTTAACTCTTTCTGCGAAAAAGATAAGCCGAAGGCTTTTGTGGTCGGTACAAATCACACAATGAGTGTCGTAAAGATAATGTCTCCATAATTTCAACGCAAATACAACTGCAGCGAATTCTAGATCATGGGTTGGATAATTTCTCTAATGAGTTTTCAACTATCGTAAAGGATAAACAATAACTTTTTCTTTCTGCATTAACACACAACCCAATTCGGCTAATGATGCGTCATAGCACACGATGAAATCTTTTGTACCCTATGGTAGTGCTAAAATCGGAGCTTGACACAATAACTGTTGCAATGTATGAAAGGCATTTTCCTGTTTATCGTTCCATCAAAAAGTTACATCTTTTCTAGTCAATTTGGTCAACGGACATGCAATCTTAGAGAAGTCTTTAATAAACCTTCGGTAATAACCAGCTAAACCCAGAAAACTCTTAATCTCTGTCGGAGTCTTCAGTGAATTCCATTTAATTACCGCTTCTATTTTGGATGGATCTACTTTAATACCTTATTCACAGATAACATGACCCAAAAACTGAACTTCTCTTAACCAGAACTCACATTTTGAAAACTTGGCGTACAACTTTTCTTGTTTCAACAGTTCTAACACTTGTCTCAAATCTGTAGCATGTTCTGCTTCTGTTTTCGAATAAATCAAAATATCATCACTAAACACTATCACGAATTTATCGAGAAACTGTCGGCACACCCGATTCATTAAATCCATGAATATTGCTGGTGTGTTCGTTAACCCAAATGGCATAACCAAAAAATCATAGTGACCGTATCTCGTACGAAAAGCTGTCTTTGGAATATCTTCCTGGGTTACTCGAACCTGGTGATAACCTGATCGTAAATCAATTTTAGAGAAGTACGATGCCGCTGTAGCTGATCAAACAGATCATCAATTCTCGGCAACGGGTACTTGTTCTTCACCGTTCTTTTATTTAGTTCTCGGTAATCATTGCACATATGGAAAGTTCCGTCTTTCTTCTTTACGAACAACACTGGAGCACCCCATGGCGAAGAACTTAGCTGAATAAACCCACGATCTAGCAACTCCTGAATTTACGACATCATATCACGAATCTCGGACGGTGCTAATCAGTACAGAGCTTTTGCTACTGGCGTAGAACTTGGCAATAATTCAATTTTATATTCAACTTCTCTTACCGGCGGTAAGCCCGACAATTCATCGGGAAATACTTGTGGAAACTCGAACACTATCGGGATATCAAATACAATTTTCTTTTCTTTCTTTACATCGATTACATATGCGAGAAACGAATCACAACCCTTTGCTAACAATTTTCTAGCTTTCATCATTGAAATCAAAGGACAACCAAACCAACCACGTTCACCCCGGGCTATCACACGTGTCTCATCGTTCAAAGGGAAAGAAATTATCTTTTTATGACATTTTATACTTGCCTTATGGCAACTCAACCAATTCATACCTAGAACTACACCAAAGCTAGGTATCGACATAACTAGGCAAGTCACTGGGAATATACTCCCATCTATTTCTATGCTTATTCCAGACACAAATATTGTGACTGGAACAGTCTTACCACTGGCTACCTCCACATCTAAAGGTTCAGGTAACATACAAACAGGTAAGTTTAGCCTATCACAAAATCTAGTGGCCATAAAAGAACGATTGGCTCCATAATCAAATAATACATGAGCCTGCACAGAATTTATCAAGAACATACCGGTGATTGCATTGTCAGTAGCAGTAGCAGCTTCTACCGATATTTGAAAGGCTCTTGCTTCAGGCACATGAGGAGTCTTATAACACCCCAGATTTTTTTTTATAATACAGCGAAAAAAAATTTATCAGATACATTATATAAACATGTATATATATATATATATATATATATATATATATATATATTCCACTTAATAATAAACACGTTAATAAATAAAAGATCGGGTGTTATATTAAAACATTAATACAGCTTTAATAGAAAAGACGCGAAATCTGAGTTCTGACTAGTCAAACATATCTCCCAACAATCCGTCTCCCTGGAATCTATCAAGTATGCAATAGTCAACCTGCAGGGAAGAGGAGGGGGGTTAGCACGAAGCTAAGTGAGTGCAACTAACTACAAGTAATAGCATACAGAACTGTTATACTAATCATGTCTCAAAGGCTAACACATAATCATCACCTAAGTGCCGTCTACAGAGACTTTGGCGGCTCAGCCAAACCATTAACCACCAGTTGATTGGACTGGGGCTTACCAGAAGTTCCTCCACCACCGTGTTGTACATATATAATCTACACGCGACGGACGCGTCATTCACACATATATACACCACGATTGTCTATGCTACCACATGAGGAACCCAACCCGCAGGTTGCTCTCTCTTACTGAGGCTACCACACAATAGGGACGCACTGGGCTCCATCAGACAAGCATCAACTAACATGCAGTCATCACAAAATACTAACTAACCGTAATAGCAAGTATATCTAACAAGCATGACAATCATAATATAACATGCTACTCTATACTATATACTCCAGTTAGTCCCACTCACCGATACCGGCATCATCAGGTAGTCTAATGTCACCGAGTCTTCTCCTCGCCTGTATTACTTGAAAACAATACTCACAAATTAGTAAATCATATTTCAAATACTAACAATATCACAATCACAATGTATATATATATATATATATATATATATATATATATATATATATATATATATATATATATATATATATATATATATATATATGTATATACATATATCCACACACACGCACACACAGATACACTTATATACATATACATATACTTAATCATAACTTTAAACCAAGTCATAACATCATATATTCATCATTTGATAAGTCTACAACCTAATTCCATTCAATAACGTCATACAAGTACGTGCAAAACGAGCCATACATGCTAAAACATCTTTTCCGACCAAAATAAAGTTTGACCTAACTTCTTAAAAGTTTACCATTGTAAAGTACTCTTCATTACGGTTCCAAAGATAGTTGTATTCGTCAAAAACGAAGTTACGGTTCAAAAGTTAAGACCAAAACAAATTTCAGAAAAAGCTGACCAGACGCAACCGCACGGATGCGCCTGCAATCGTACGGTTGCACCTGCAACCGCCCAAAAACACCTGCAACCATACGGTTGCACCCTGGAACCACACGGGTGCTGCTCATCAGCACCAGGAAGCTGTTTGGATCGATTTTGACACCAAAACGAAGATTTCGAGCTGTTTTTGGTCAATTGAAGGTTCACGAAACTTATCTAACATATATACATCGATTACCAAGCATCTAACAACATTAACAAACACTTCTATGCAAGATTTAAGCAAGAATATAACAAAACCCTCAAGAACCCACTTTTGACAAAAATCCTAGATTAATCTCATTTCAAACATGTTTATGATCGATTGACAGTACATGAAGATCATATAACATACTTAAATCAGTTTACTAACATCAAACAAGTCTATCTAACACTTATGAGCAAGATTCAAGTCCAAAAATGCATTTTTATACAAAAACCCAAAAACCCAAAAACCCACATAAACATGAATTAAATCATGGATTCAACAAGACAAACCTGGACAATCTCTCTAAAGGAAGATAGAAATCAGTCTCTAAGCATAAACAATCCAATTTTCAAGCTTGAATTCAATTAGAGTTTCAAAGTGACATAATTTGGTACGGTTTCAATTTTGGGAAAATAAGGAAATGTCTAGGACTTGTCCTTATATAGCAGTTATAACACACACCTCATATCACACGGGTATTTATCAGTAATATGAAATCTTTCGTACATCAATAGGAGACCCTAACGAGGTCCAAATTAAATAAAGAAACATGTTCTGTGACCCTTGTCACAAACTGGTCTTAACCAAATACACAAATAATTGTAAACATCTAATTATTAAAATCACTAATTATGCCATACCTAAGGGTAAAATGGTCATTCACCTAGGCTCGATCTAAGGATGTTACAAATCTACCCCCTTAAAGAGATTCCGTCCTCGGAATCTGGTCAGTCAAAGTCGACAAAGGTTATAGATACTACAAACCACCACGTGACCTAAGTCATGTCACATCTTACGGTCACAAGCGTTACAAAGTTCAGTCCATTCTCATAGGTTAAATGAAAGCTCACTTGTCCAAAGTCAAACACAATAGTTTGGAAAGACTACTAACCCTCTAATCAAGGACTTGCTATATGCTGGTCTGCAAGTTTTACTTACACTACACGAATACCCGAATCCTTCCCCACACTCTGGTCTAAATAATTATCCTCACCACTTGCAAAAAGCAAATCAATACTGAAAACCCATCGCTATCCAAAACCCTGAATGAGTCAAATTTCGTCCGAATCCTAAACTGAAAGAGTTAACAAGTCATCAGTCAATCACTGTCAGTCACACATAATTTTGTTCATGAACACAATATAACTCGGATCAATCACCTAGTTCCATCATTAATCTCGTGGATTCCATTAGATAAGTCTTTTCATGACTAAGTTAATGTACTAAAGTCGCAAATCACTGCTAACGATTCGCCACTTTTATTAGTCAATATCATTTTTGAAGTTAACTCTGAGTTATTTCCTTTGGATTTCCAAATCATTATAGTCCAAATAACCAGTGAATATCTATTACTGACCTTTAAATGCACAAATTAGCTAATTCCAATCATACTGAAATGCTAAGTCAACCCGAATTACACTAAAATTACTCAGATTCTGTAATTCAATACCTGTTTGAATCCGATATCTAAGAATTTCGTCTAATTTTCACTCAGCCGTATCGATATTCACCCAATAATTCATTGACTAAATCATATTTCTGGTCAACTCAATCATAGTAGAAATGATTACCAACCCAATTTCAAATTAATTCAATCATTATATCACAAATCTTGAGTAAACAATAACCTTCCTCACGTTTCGGAAGTAATTATCTAAGTGTTAATTCCCTCAAGTAACATCAATACACATGCCCAACATTGCTAAAGTTACATCAGAAAGATCATCACTTGGTTGAAATGCTACCAGAACCCACAATCAAATACTTAGTTCAAACTTGATACTTAAAACTTTTGTCAATTCACTCAACTTTTGTCAATATTTGAACGATGATCCATTACTTAAACTATATCTACAATCATATCATCATTAGTATAAATACTTACAAACGCAATTCCAATTTAATTTTTAATCATTCTATCATGGATTTTTCAAGTCAGCGGTATTCACTGTTACAATCAATAAGTAACTATCTACGAGCTAAGTCCATCGAATGACATCAATACACGTGTCTAACCGCTAAAACTATCTCAAAAGCGTCATCGCTTTGATTAAAATTCCATCAAAACTTACAAATTATCCTTATTTGACCAATAATAACCTAAGGTCTAGGTACAATAGAACTATCATTACTATATTAGAAAAGTCAACTCTCAGTCAACATTCACCAAAATCTTATTAAGCGACAATCAACATCTGATCTAACATGAAGTGACCCGTCCTAATCCACCTGGATGAAGTCTTCAACATATGGTCCCATTGCGAGGTACTGACTTAAATATGCCATGAACGACTCCAATGTAATGTCTCTAAAATGACCAAATGTACAGCTTCATACCTGAGAATAAACATGCTTTAAATTGTCAACCAAAAGGTTGGTGAGTTCATAGGTTTATCGTAATCAATCATTTCCATATTTTAATAGACCACAAGATTTTCATTTCCATTTCTCATAAATATACATCTCATATCAGGCATTTCGCACTGCATAGAGATAAAAATCATTCATATGATGAACACCTGGTAATCGACCTTAACAAGATGCATATAGAATATCCCCATCATTCCGGGACTCCCTTCGGACATGATAAATTCGAAGTACTAAAGCAGTTCAAATTCTCTGACTGGGGCTTGTTAGTGCCCATAGATATATCTTTAAGATCCGCATCAATTAGGGGCCAGTTCCCTAATTCCTAGATTACCAGACTGAAAAGGGGCATATTCAATTTCGATAATTCAACCATAGAATGTAGTTTCAATTACTTGTGTCTATTTCGTCAAACATTTATAAAAGCAGCGCATGTATTCCCAGTCCCAAAAATATATGTTGCAAAAGCATTTAAAAGGGGAGCAAATGAAACTCACTATACGATATTGTGTAGTAAAATATACATACGACGGTACTGAACAATGCAGGGTTGGCCTCGGATTCACGAACCTATATCATTTATATATATTAAAACATATAATAATCTTTAAACAATTAATTTATATGTTATATCAATAAATATTTTAATGATATTTATTTTATATATTTTAAATAAATACTTAATATTTATATATTAGATTGATATTAAAGTGTTTAATATAATGTATGTTATTTATGATAATTATTATATATTAATGTTCAAAAATATCATATAATGTATTAAAATTAATACTTATATATATGATTATATTAAAAATATTTATTATATATAACTTAATCAATATTATATAATAATAACCTTTTATTTAAAAATAGTATTTAATATTATTATAGATATGATATATGTAATAAATATAGTTATTTATATAAATAATATCAATTTGTTTGTTACAATAGTAATTATAATAATATTAAAATAATATTAGTAATGATAAAATAATAATAATGATAATACTAATAATAATAATAATGATAATTATATTAATGATTCTATTAATGATAATAATAATAATTATAATAATAATAATATTAACAATGATGATAATAATAATAATAATAATAATAATAATAATAATAATAATAATAATAATAATAATAATAATAATAATAATACCTAAAAGAGCTACTCGTTTTGTTTGCAGCTCCCCAAATCAGATCGAGATTAGTCAGAAGCAAAACGCTGGAAGGGAAAAAAAATTCTATCGCGATGGTTCATGGAATCTTCGGTTCAATCGATCAATCAATTGATCAAAAAATCAATCTTTGGTTCATCATCATCATTGTTCGAGCACCAATCATCACGAATAGCAGGTAAATCATCATCAGTCTTCATCGTATCATTCTCGTGTCATCATTATCATCAATTCATCATCAATTCATCATTATCATTGACAGTTACAAGTTCAATGGCTTTGGTGGTCTATGGTGGTGGTTTGATGAGATGGTTATGGTCATGTTTCTTGAACCAGAAAATAGTAATTAAATAATAATTCGAGCAAGTAGCAGAAACATTGATTGTATTATCGATTTGTAGCAGAATCTGTGACTGCAGTAGTCATGCTTGTTTTTGGGTTGAGTTAGATTGGTGTTATCGAGCAGTTGTAACAGAAACAATAAACGGAATAGTGGTAATTGCAGTTATGATTATGGTCTGATGATGGTTAATAAGTGTCGGATTTGGACAGGGAACAGGAAAGTTGCAGTAGGCTGTATCAGCGATTTGTGGTGGGGTTTTAATGACTATAGTAGCAACAACAGAAATGAATTGCAGTAGCAAATGGATCCGGTCATGGTGATCTAGGTGATTCGAAAGTTGAAACATAAAGGAAGACAAAAGGAGGTGATGGTCATGAATAGAATTAGGGAACATGAAAGGAGTGTTTGGTTTCAATGGTGAATCGAAAATAGAGGTAACGGGTTGTGGTGGTGATCATCCATTATTCATGAAGGTGGCGGTTTGGTTTGTTCCAACAGATACATCGAGTAGGAAAATTGAAACGAGTAGTAGCAGTTTTATGGGGATAGTCATGGGGGCTCACGATAGTTGTGGGGTGGTTGTTAATGGTGGTTGAGGGTAATGATTTGATCAGAACTATAACAGGAATTTAACATAAGTATTGTGGTTTTTGAAATGACAACCAAACACATGAGCAGTGATTGAAGTGGTTGCTTACTTACTTTTTGAGTTGATGATGGAATCCGGTTATGGTACGGGTGTTCACAACAGCAACAATTCAAGTGGTTTTGGCTGGAATATTTAGCAGAAATAGTACCCCTTTGGTTCAGTTTTTATGTTATTCGAGTAGTACAACAAGGTAGCAGTAATTCGACGGTTATGGTTTGCATGTGAGCTTGTTGTAAGGTCGAAAAGTAGTAGTATGATCGGGTAAGTGCAGCAGTTCATAAAAGTTTGTTAGTGATTGATTGATGGTGGTTGGTCAAACACAAACGGATAGTAGAAGTAACGAAATGCAGTAGCAGTTTTAGGACTGTTTTTGGGTCGTGAAAAGTGATGGTGATTAGTGGTTTTTAATGAAACATATAGTATAGAAGTAGGATGTTCCAGTGACATGTGGTGATATTTAAATGGATTTAGGGTGGTGGTGTTTCAAGTTAAGAGGTGGTAATATGGTTGGTGTTTGTGGTGTCACAAAAATGGAAAGAAGAACAACAGCAACAGTAACTCTACATCAAAGGGTTGTAGCAGCAGCAGTAAAGCGAGGGCAATAAGTGTGGTTGTGATGTGAGTTTCAAAATAGAAAAAGGAAACTGTGGTGGCAGTGAGTGGTTGAAGAAGGGAGATAAATTGATGGGGATGTCGAGCAGTAAACAAAAAAAAATAAATGGTGGTTTGTTGGGTGTTAGTCAAATAAGATGGAAAACATAGACAAGTTGATAGATGAGTGGTGATGACTTGGAAAATGCAAGTATCTCTATCATCTATATAAATGCAGATGAAATGAAAAAGGAAAACACTAAAGTTACTTTAATAATTAAGTTCACGGATTCATTTAACGAATTGAGAATTGAAATATATAATATAATAATAATTATAATATAATTTAAATTTAAAAAGTGTGATTAAGTTAGCCGTCGTTTACTATTTCATTCACGGACTGAAATTCGTACTCCGTTATTAAACAGTGGCGGATAAAAGTAGACAGAAAAATCCTAAATTTTTATATTAACTATCTTTATTTATTTCGGTCTTTTAGGGTGTAAAATCAATCATAAAAAGTTGATTGATTATTGGCGCACTCTCCCATGTAAAATGTATGGAGTATTAAAACTTAACTTAATATATTTAAATATATTTTTAACAAGCCTAAAATTTATATCACCTAATCATAGACCAACGTTTATTTTTAAATCCTCATAAGTTACTTTTAGACTCGTTTACTACCAATCGAATGATAATTGAGCGTTACCATCGTTTACTAAATAACTTCGAAGCCCTATATATATATATATATATATATATATATATATATATATATATATATACATATACATATATTAATATTTCTCATTACATCTTATATTATTTTATTTTGCATATTTATTTCTAATAGTTAAATCACAGTTTATTTCAAATTATATTCCAAATTAAAATATATACATATTCAAATAATTATGTATCTATTTATAAATAGTTGTTCGTAAATCATCGGAGATAGTTGAAGGGTAATTGCATATATGAAACAGTTCAAAATTTTTGAGACTCAACCTAACAGACTTTTCTTATCGTGTCAAAAATATTATATCGTATCGAGAGTTTGGTTTAAAATTAGTCGAAATTTTCCCGGTCGTCACATAACACTCGCTTCATTTCTTCCGACTCTCGAAACTAATGTATGATTTACTACAATGTATTTCCGTTGGCCAGACGTAATACATCATTCTAAATCACACATTTATTTCGAGTATTTCAGAACAAGATCATAATCGAGTTCATCAATAGAACATGGTCTATTACCTCAAGTCACTGGTAGTTATAAATCTCCGCAATATCCCAAACTAATAGATTTACAATCTAGGACTATCAAAACCGCAAACATCTTGAAAGTAAAGACCTAACTCGGTTCTAGTTCGATCTTAATTCTACTAAGTCCTCTCTAGCAACCGTATTTGTAAATCTGATCCAACATTCAATAAACTATACCTACTTACTTCGTCTTATTTGCAAATACTATTATCGTCTATCCTCGACCTTACATTCAAATCTTCGAAAGAAAAAATATTCACAACAGTGACTATCGAACTACCTGATGAATGATTCTACCTTAACAATAATATGATCACTATTCTACACACGTCTCCCAACCTAGTCAAGATTCACCATAATTCAGCTTGAACTGAATTCCTATTCATGTTAAGGTCTTCTCTGGACAACTCTACGGGTCCACATAGCTAGTCAAATCCTGCAATGGTACCGCCGGGCTAGTAATACTCCTCACATAACAACAAAACATAGTTTTCCTATCTTCAGTCAAGACTAGATGGAAAGCTCCATTCAAACTTACTTCCTAAAGGTCACCATCAACTCACATGAGTATATGGTAGGAAAAGCGATTCCTCAAGGTCTTACTACGGTCACAATCATCTAAACCAAAAGTCAACATCATACGTGACACGCAAACCACATACATACGGAAGCAACAAACAGGGTTCGAGTCCTCTTATAAGAAGACAAGGAAACTACTACTCTATTCCAATCCTTACGGGCCACTACATGTGTCCCGTCGATCCATGGAAAGGAATTATATTTCACCTAAGTCTAACATAACAAGTCTCGTCATACTACAATATCAAGGGTCTGTCATCTACTGGTTCAGTCACGGTCAACAAGCATGAAAACCACACTTCACATAGTTAGACATTAGGGTTCGGGACTTTCACCAATCATCGAGGGGTCACTACCCTAATCAGTCAGTCTAGGCCAATAGTAGTTTCACGTACAATATAACAGGCCATATAACAACAATTCACAACAGCATGACACAATATCACAAGGTCATATCTATAAAGTCTCACAAGACATGGCAGTCAGTCTAAGGGAATAAATCCCGATAGTGGCAAGGGTAGCTCCAGTGACAATCGTCATAACTGGATTCGTCAACTGTCATCTACTTCTGTCTTACAGGAATAAGCAGTTAATCACAACTAGAAACACTAATCGTCACATATTATCATTACAACAAACACAAAATTCGACAAAGATAGGAATACAATCTACAGGTACAATAATAATAATTACACCAGTGTAACAAGAATATACCTTTATGAATAAGAAGACATCTTCTGTATCCATCAACACCTCGAGCGCACCTGCACCCTTGACCCTCATCAACTCTGCATCTGAATCCTCATCTTTGGGGCAACGGCAACTAATACTCATCAAGTCCTTCATCCAAATCGGTATCAAACACGTCCACCGAAGTTATGTCAACACTGAGGGTCAACGGGGCACCAACAAGGTGGAATCGATCTTCATACCTAGCTTATTACAACATCTCACACACAAAGGCTTAGTAGATAATCTGTTAGTTTCTGCCAACCAACTCGTCAATACCTACTTCATTCACTTAACCCATCCCCAAGATATGTTTGACTCGACACACGGTTTGGGAACATGTCACTTTTGTGTACATGCTGCCAAACCTACGCTCTGATACCAACTTATAAAACAAGTTGGGGCCGCATCCCACTCAGTGCCGTTCCTGCGCACAGGGTGACCACTGAGCGTACTTCAAAGCCTGGTTTTACAGCCCACGTCTCCGCACAGCCGGCCAACCCTTTACACATAAAGGGATTGCAAGGGATAAGAGCCAATGCTTCGTCACATGTCGCCACCGTGAGACCCCCCTCTACGATTAACCTGCCAGTCAGGTTAAACCAGCTCTGATACTGACTTATAACATCCAAGATTTTTTTTTAAATACAGCGAAAGACAATTTATCAGATACATTATATAAACATGTATATATATATATATATATGTATATATATATATATATTCCACTTGATAATAAACACGTTAATAAATAAAAGATCGGGTGTTATATTAAAACATTAATACAGCTTTAATAGAAAAGACGCGACATCTGAGTTCCGACTAGTCAAACATATCTCCCAACAATCCGTCTCCTTGGAATCTATCAAGTATGCAATAGTCAACCTGCAGGGAAGAGGAGAGGGGTTAGCACGAAGCTAAGTGAGTGCAACTAACTACAGGTAATAGCATATAGAACTGTTATATTAATCATGTCTCAAAGGCTAACACATAATCATCACCTAAGTGCCGTCTACAGAGACTTTGGTGGCTCAGCCAAACCATTAACCACCAGTTGATCGGACTGGGGCTTACCTGTGACGACCCGGGAATTTCTGACCAAATTTAAACTTAATCTTTATATGATTCTGACACGATAAGCAAATTCGATAATATTGAGTCTCAAAAAGTTTAAACTGTTTCATTTATTCAATTGACGTTTGACTACTCTCGACGATTCACGTACCTTTAATTGTAAATAGAAATGAATATATAAACAACTATACATGTAAACAATTAAATATTATAAATTATTTATAATAATAAACTATCATGTGATTTAATTTTTGTGAAGGAAAGAAACTTAAACTTGTTATTTAAAAATGTTTATTTAGACACAGAGAGTAGATTAAATATAGCTAATTTGTCACTACTAATAAAGTACTAAATATTATGCTCTGAAATTGTTGTTTCAATATATATAATAAATATATTCATTTGCTTGATATCTAAAACATAAATAAATACGTAGTAGTGGAAATTTTCATATATATATATATATATATATACATATATACATGATTGATATACATAATTATTGATTTTATGTACATTATATGTATAATAGGTATAGATATTAAATATCCAATATATGTTGTTATATATAATCATTAAATAATACATGATTAATAAATTGTAGTAATATTATTATTCTTAATAATGTTGTTTTTATCATTCTTTTATTATGATAATTAATATTAATATATCAATATATATTATACGTATCTATAAGTTTAATAAACTCTTTGATTAAGAACTAGATAATATTATCTAAAAACATTTTATTACTAATATTAATATAGTTAATATATATTTAATAAAATACAATACTAAATATAATATATATATACAGATATAGGGTCACATGAGGGGAATATCACTATCTGGTTATTTTTTTTTCTCTTTAGTTCTTCTGCTTGCTTGTGAACCTATGTCGACTAACAACCCTGCAGGCAATCAATCAATTATTGTTATTATGAAAATTTCTCAGATTTTATAACATAAATTCGTCTGTTAACTGATAATCTAAAGGGGAAATTATATGAACAAAAACAGATAATTTTTTTTCCTTTCTTTTCATATCCCCTGTACGTTCTCCTTTTTGGCCAAAACTTGAATTCGAGTCGTTTTTCATAATCCAAGAATGTAGAGTTGTTAGGAATCAAGTATGTAAACTTTCTTCAAAATCTCAAATCCCAATTTTTTATATCCACTTTGAATTTTCGAGTCAAGTTTTGAAAATAAAAAGTCAAACAAATCGTTCATTGCGAAATTCGAGTTTGTTGTTGCAAACCAACTGCAATTAATGATCCTTTTAGTTTCTATACATGATTATAAAATTCTTTTGTGTTATAACATTTATCTATAATATTGTAAGAATTGAAAAACGAATTTTTTTTTATAAAAACTCAGCGACAGCAGCGTGACTTGCTGTTTCTTTTTTTCATTTATTTTTTTACAAAATCACATTTTATGATGTATTAAGGTTTACAAGATTTAATTAAAATCTCAAAATCGATTTTTTTATTATGTTTTTAACCTTCACTGGTCGATTTGATTTCAAGTAGAGAAGAAGAAGAAAAATTGAAACATATAGATATAGATATAAGATATATTACGGAGTATCATATCAGAAAATATTACACAGAAGGATGGTTAAGATTGATGATGGGGAACGGGAGGTCTCGGGTTCAAGCCCGGGCGAGGGTGTTTATTTTTTTGGAGCTTGTTTTTAAAGGTAGTATACTTTTATTATTTTTGTTATTATTATTATTACTAATATTATTATTGTTGTTATTGTTGTTGTTATCAAATATTGTTATTATTATTTATATTATAATTACTAGTATTAGTAACAAATGATTATTACCTTTATCATAATTATAATTACAATTATTATTATTATTATTATTATTATTAATATTATTATTATTAATATTATTATTATTATTATTAATATTATTATTATTATTATTATTATTATTATTATTATTATTATTATTAATGTTATTTTGATTGTTAATATTATTAATAATTGTTGCCAATTAGGTTAATATAAATAATGGGATTAGTACTAATATCATTTTTGTTAATACTAATTAATATCACTAAGTACTATTAGTATTATTATTATTATTATTATTATTATTATTATTATTATTATTATTATTATTATTAATATTGGTACAAGTATTATTATTATTATTAAGGTTATTATTATAAATTATTGTTATTAGTACTAAATAATATAGTTAATATTGTTATTATTACTAATATGTATTAATTATCAATTATCATTATAATTATCATAATCATAGTTATAATTAAAAATATTGTTATTACTATTATTATTATCGTAATTATTATGTTAACAGAAATACTATATAATTATTAAAACTATTAATCTAACTAGTAATAGCAGCAGAAGTATCATTTTTATAATTAAAATTATTATCAATATTATCATCATTATTATTAGTATTATTGTTATTAGTATTATCATTAAGTTAACAAACAAAAGATATTTATAAAATAAATAAAAAATATATATACATACATATTTAATACAAAAGCTATATAAATATGGTTATTTACTTTATATATATATATATATATATATATATATATATAATGATACATACAAGCTACTGATCATGCATATTTTAACCGTGGGGTTTAATATGCCTGCTCAATACATAAAGAGGGGTTTAAGGATCTTAGAACGTGGCTCTCCGGTCCAGCTACCGTGAATAACCCTGGCCGACATGATGATGTCGGCGGGGTGGCCAAGTGATTAAGTCCACCTCCGATAACGGTCGTCGATCAAGAGGCCCCAAATAAGGTCGTAGGTACTAGCTTACAAAAGACTAACCTGTTAACCTTGAAAAGATGCTGAATGATGCTGTTTTATGTAATGTGTATCGTATGTGATGGTTACATAATGTGCCGTGTCCGGTGAATGATGATTAGGGTTTGTATTTATAGGCAAACCCTAATTCTAGAACCGTCCCAGATCATGATAATCTCATCCATAACTGACTCCCCCGAATCACGGATATAATTATGGAAAAGATATTTACTTGACAGCTAAGCAACCGCTGTACCAAGAACAAAGGAATCAGATACAATCCGCATACCGCATAGCGCACACAAGCACACGCCTACGCACACTATTAAGCGCCCGCATACATATGAGGTGCGCATGCTGGTTGGGGTATCATTATGTCCCCCCAGTTTGATGTTATATAACGCAAGACACATGACATCAAACTATTAAGCGGAAAAAAAAAAGAAAACGGCTAGCATTCAATGTTCCGCGTGCGTTTCGAGGTCATTTAATGCCTGTCACTGTCGCAGAAGACCATTCGGCTGACAAGACATAAAGTGGCAGTTGGCAGGCGCGTGTCAGCCACGCGCTCATAGGTAACCATACCCATCTGACATCCTCACGCGCACTTAAAATGCTAACCGTTGATCACTGAACACGTGTACAGCCACGATAAACCCATTCCAGCCCATGGCCCCAAATCGTCTCTATAAATAGCCCCAAATCACACACATATCCATTTTCTGCTCCAAGCTTCCTCAATACGCTGCTACATTCAATTCCGATCAAATCCTAAATACTCCGGCCACCGTCTAAAGGTTAGTGATTCTCCAACCATTCTATAGAAAATGACTAAGGCTAACGAAACCTATGTAGATAGTGTCAGATCGATTATAGAGCAGAAACATATTGACCACTTAGTTAAACAATACCCTCCGTTAGCGAAATACAATCTGGTGCCACCCTTGCCCAATCAGCGTGCTCACGATCCACCGGAGAAAAAGGTGGCCATCTACGAACATGCGTTCAAGCATGGTAACTTTAGGGTTCCCCCATCCGACTTCTTCCTAGGCGTATTAGATCACTTCAGAGTGGGATTAGGACAACTACACCCTTATGCCATAGGCAAAATAGTTCTGTTTGAAATGTGGTGCGCCGCACTCGATAGGGTTCTGTTGGTTAAAGTTTTCTGTCATCTATACCGCTTAGCCAATCACCACAAATCCAGGTTCACCTTCTTTGCCCGTCAAAATTTCACCAAAACCCCAAAGTCGAATGCGGGTAACTGGAAAGAAACTTTCTTTTTCATTGACCAAACTGTATTTGGTACCGCTTTTCCGCAAACGCTTATATGGTGCGAGAAGGTGGAAAAGGATGTGAACAAAACCCCGATCCTTGATGACGAGGAAACAAAGCTGTTAGCGGAGTGCGCTAACACACAGCTGGTGCACCGGTCATACGGGAACATGATGTTGCGGCTAGGGAAGATATCCGCACACTGGCCATGGGAGGATGTGCGTCCAGCCATAGTCGGACCGGATGGAAAGGGTAGGAATAGTATAATCACGTACTAACAACAGTTTGCTATTTATGTGTTCTAACGCATGCGTGCATGTTTGCAGAGATGAAGATGAAGAGAGTACTGACTGCGGAGGAGATTGCGGGCATCGCCTTCCGCAAACAGAATGTGAACCAGCCGTTAGAGCAGGAGAAGACTGGCGAGAATGCACCTGCCACCTCCGGCAATAAGCGCAAGGCCGCCGAAGCCTCCCAATCCCAACAGAAGAAGAAGAAACTCACTCCCAAACAGAGGGAGGACAAGCGGAACGACAACTTCATTCCCATCGAACCTCATTCTGCGGATCTACCTCCCCCATCATCTGGTAAGAGTTCTGCTTGCGCGCATACCGCACATTTAAGTTTGCCTTTATTTAACCATTTATGAATACGCAGGGCATGCTGAAGAGACTCATTACACCCCACCGTGGGTCAATCCGGACCTCGAAGCTACCGCCGAGTCAAAGGATAAGACGATACACCTGGACTCCGAGTCTACACCAACCCCGCCACACGGTAGTTTTCGATTGGCGAACCTGGCGCAGCTCACCCAGTCATCTGCGGAAAACGCCGCAGAGCAATCCGCCTTCCTTCAACAAATCTTCCCTGCTGAGTTCCGCAACCAACTAGCCGCACTGCCTTTTAATCAGGCGCTCAACGCCTTCGTCCAAAACGGCCTCGTCTTTTTTGGCATGGTTGCGGATCAAGCCCGCCGTTCCACTAACTTGTATCAAGTGGCCGTGCAGAAAGAAACAGAGCTAGGGCTGCTGCAAGTAGGGGTTGATCAGGTGAAGAAAGACAGGGAAGCCGCAGAAGAAGCGCGCAAGGCGGTGGAGTTAACCGCGACGGAAACCAAAACTGCACTGATTGAAGAGAGAAAGAAAAACCGCGAGCTGGTTGGGGCGGTTGACCAGTCCAAGGGGGAGGCAGAGCATCTGCGGGTGGAGCTGAAAAGGGTGACGAGGGAAAAGGATGACGCGGTTACAGGTCGCGAGCTAGCGGAGGCGGACTTGACAAAACTCCGCACCGCTCTTCCTACCATTGCGCAGAAAGTAATGGATTCCGAGCCTGTGTCTGACAAGTTCAATGCCTATGTTGACGCGGTTAAAGACCACGAAATCAACAAGGCAGTGCTAGAGGTGATCCAAGCCTGTGGGCTCACACCGCCGTACCCCGACGTCGTGCAGAAAAAATTGAAGGAGGGTACGGCTGCGGTGCTCATGGAAGCGGAAGAAGCCATCACTGCCATCCCGATCCCCCTAATTAATGCGTTTGCCACGGACTCTAATATGTCGATTGATGGGTTCCTCAAGGAGGAGTTTTAGTTTGTTGTAATAGTTTGCGCCGTAAGTCCTATGCTTAGGCTGGCAATTGTAAATACAATTTTTGAGCCATAGGTCCCATGATGGGCAGGCGTTTAAAACAATTACCATTTGTGTAACAACTTAATTTGATGTATATATATTTCTGTTATGCATGCGTAGTGTGTTTATTTGTTTATATATCGCGAATCAAAACAAAAGGTGAACCGCATGCCCATGCGTATAGTTAACCAAAACTCATGCGTATGCGGATGGTACTGCGTAAAATAAACCAATACTTTAACAATTTACCTTTAACAATTTAGACTCAGAAGCTACTACGTTTTTGCTTTGTCATGTACTAGAGGTGCACGGTAGCTGTATGGTAAGCAACGCAACTAAAAACAAGCCAATGTCTTTATGCTTAAGAGTTCCTCAAGCAAACCAATGCGAGAGTAATTACACACAAGCAAACCAATGCTTGTAATTTTTTAAGTTGACTTTGCAGCCATCTAGTCTGCGTGGCGCTTGGCTAGGGGAAAACCAATTCCCTTTGTCTGCCGTTAGCGTCTAGCCTTGTAACCAAACAGGCTTCTGCCGCACGGGGGCTAGAGGACACCCCTTAAGTAGGCAGGAACCGCATACAAAAAAGATTTAAACAACAAAAGTATGCGCGAGTAAATATTTAATTGACATTAATCACAATTACAACCGCGACACATCCAAACGGACGGAAATTACATAGAAAAAATAATGTGCTACAATAAACTGGAGTGATCAGGTCCACCTAGCTACATATAATATTTTTTCAATAACGTTGCATTCCAAGTGCGTTTCACAGGTTTTCCATCTAATGTCTCGAGATGGTACGCCCCGGTATTGTTTGCCTTCGCTACCCTGTATGGACCTTCCCAACGGGGGCCCAGTTTCCCAGTATCCTCCGCATGACTTGCGTCGTTCTGACGCCAAACCAAGTCACCGCACTTGTAAGAGCGCGAACGCACACGCTGATTATAGTACTTTGCAATTTTTTGCTTGTTATTTGCTTCGTTGACAGCCGCAGAGAGTCTGCGCTCATCCAGCAAATTAAGATTTCCCCGCAAAGCTTCAGAGTTATTTTGCTCATCAAAATTTTGTATGCGGAACGTTGGTACCCCAATTTCTGCGGGTACAACAGCTTCTGATCCATAGACCAAACTGAACGGGGTCTCACCAGTGCTTGCTTTGAGCGTTGTTCTATGCGCCCATAAAACCTTCGGTAGTTCATCCACCCAACCAACGCGACCATGACCCAACCTAGCTTTGATTCCAGCTACTATATCCTGGTTGGTGACTTCGCACTGGCCATTCGCCTGCGGATGCGCAACAGATGTAAAAGTTTGCTTAATATTAAGCTCCGCGCACCACCTGCGAAAAGGGTCACCCGCGAACTGCGTACCGTTATTGCTAACAATTTCGTTTGGTATACCAAATCGACAGACGATGTCTTCCCATACAAAATTTCGCACCCTTTTTCCTGAGATTGCTGCCAGCGGTCTCGCTTCGACCCACTTTGTGAAATAGTCGATTGCAACAATCAAGAATTTGATGTTTCCTGCGTGTGCAGAATGTGCGTAAGGTACTGATGTGAGTAACATGTTTAGAAAATAAATGATAAAATTACCTCGGCCTTTTGGGAATGGTCCGACTATGTTGATTGCCCATTTGCAGAATGGCCACGGTGAGGAGACTGGTATCATTGGATTCGCAGGTGCTCTGCTAATAGGTGCATGTATTTGGCATGATTCACATTGCTTAACTATGCGCGCAGTATCCGCGTACATGGTGGGCTAATAATATCCTAGCCGCATTATTTTTGACACAATGGACCTGTGCCCCGAATGCAGTGCGCATGCACCTTCATGCACTTCGCGTACAACTTCCTCTGCCTCTTTCGGGCCAATGCACCTTAAGTGCGGCCCCAAATAATTCTTTCGATATAGGACGTCACCCTCAAGGGCATACAACGGTGCCTTAACGCGGACTTTCTTTGCATCAGCGGAATCCGCAGGAGATGTGCCATCCCGCAGAAAAGCCACAATGGGCGTCATCTATGTTGAGCTTGATTCCTCAACTGGTGCCACTAAAGGCATCATAACAATGGATTTCGCATTGAGTTCTTCTATTAGAACTTTCTTCCCCATATGATCAAAAGCCAAGGCAGCCAGTTTGCTTAGCGCATCCGCCTTCTTATTTTGCCCACGCATTACGTGGGAGATTTGAAAAGCTTCAAATTGGTCAGCGAGGTTGTGAACAAGCGATAGATATTGCTGCATGGCTATGTTATGCGCTTCGAAATCTCCGCTGACCTGACTGCATACTAGCTTTGAATCCACATATGCGTGCAAAATTTTAACATTTAACTTATGCGCGATGCGCATACCTGCTAATAGAGCCTCATACTCTGCTTCGTTGTTCGTAATAGCAAAATTAAACCGCAGTGCGTATGTATGCTCTTCGCCATCTGGGCCTGTTAAAATTATACCCGCACCTGCACCAGATGCGCTGCACGCACCATCGATGTACAATTCCCATGGTGACAAAGTTGGTGCAGGTGGATCCTGATGTTCTGCTGACACCTCGACATCCGCAGGTAATTCTGCTAGGTAATCAGCAAGTATTTGACCCTTAACCGCACTGCGCGAAGAGAAATTTATTTCATGTTCACCTAATTCAACTGCCCACTTAGCCATTCGGCCAGAAATCTCAGGCTTGTATAACACCTGTTTGATTGGTTGATCAGTTAGAACCACGATTGCATGTGCTTGAAAATATCGGCGCAAACGCCGCGCCGTATGGACCAGCACATATTCAAGCTTTTCTATTGGTGAGTAGTTTACTTCGCTTGATGTCAGCGTCTTGCTTACGAAGTAGACCGACATTTGCGTCTGAGAAAAACCTCAGTCGTTAAATTTCTGCGATATAAATAAAGCATGTAAATTAATGGATTACCTTTCCGTGATCCGCGATGAGGACTGAGCTGACAGCTTCCTTCGATGCCGCGAGGTACAGCGTTAGCGTTTCTCCTGATACTGGCGCAGTAAGTGTTGGTAATTCTGCAAGCACCTTTTTTATCTCCTGAAAGGCTGATTCTGCTTCCTGAGTCCATACGAAGTCTTTTTTCTTCAAACAATTTTTCAAAGTATTGAAGAATGGTAACTGTCGTTCTGCGGCTTTCGACAGAAACCGTGTGATAGCCGCAAGCTTCCCCGTTAGACTCTGCACATCTTTCTTTGTCTTTGGAGATGGCAAATTATCAATGGCTTCAATCTTTTTGGGATTGGCCTTGATACCCCGCGCTGTCACCACATGACCTAAAAACTTGCCTTCCTCTTCCCCAAAACTACATTTAAGCGGGTTTAGCTTCATGTTGATCCTGCGCAGAGATGCAAACGTTTCCAGGATGTCCGCGAGCATGTCTTATTCGGTGTTACTTTTAATTACCAAGTCGTCGACGTATGCTTCAAGATTTATACCGATTTGGTGCTTGAATGCTGCGTCAATTACACGCTGATAGGTCGCGCCCGCATTCTTTAAACCGAAAGGCATCTTCGTGAAACAATAAATACCCTGCGACGTATGAAAAGCAGCCTTGTCCTCATCTTCCGCAGCCATTAAGATTTGGTGATAACCCTTGTATGCGTCCAAAAAACACTTGTACCTAAATCTCGACAGTGATTCTACCTTCCAGTCTATCTCCAGGAGAGGGTAGTTGTCCTTAGGACATGCCTTATTAATGTCTTTGAAATCAACGCACATTCGCCAGTTACCGTCAGCCTTTTTTACCAACACAGGATTTGCAACCCATGTCTGATAACGCACTTCCCACAGAATGTTTGCTTTGACAAGGTTGTCCACCTCTGTGCACAACCAATCACTGCGGTCTAGAGCCATATGCCGCTTCTTTTGCCTAACGGGTGTTAATGATGGATTAACGTTTAACTTATGTTCCGCAATATCCTGCGGAACCCCGGTCATGTCTGACTCGCGCCATGCGAAAATATCTGCGTTAGCTGACAATATTCCATGCAACTTGCCCTTGCTGACAAGCCTGCGCCGATTTTAATTCGCTTATCCGGATGCAAGCGATTAGCTATTACTGCACAGTTTGCAAGTTGCTCTTCTACGCTAGGAGAGCTTACAAACGCGACAGAGCCACACAAACTCGGTTGCTTGATGTGACGCAACTGTGGCGATGCCTCCTACTGTGAGAAACTTAATCAATCCATGCACTACCGATGGTATGATGTTGAAACGCCGTATGAAGTTTCTCCCTAACAGTGCGTTATATCATGAAGTTGAATGAACCACATAAAAATCGACCAATTCATGCCTGATCATATGCGGGTTCCTGTCATCCGCAAGCTCTATCATTAATTCTATTCGGCCTAGCGGCCACGAGTTTTCTCCGGAAAACCCTGATAGCGTAATATCAGGCTGGCGTAACTGCGCTTTGACTTCTGCCGGAAGGAAACGATAACAATGCTCATACATAATATCGACACCGCTGCCAGTGTCAACATGCATGCGCTTAACCTGGATTCCGCAATCAGGGATGCGACACTTGATGATAATGGGCTCATTAATAGAATCAATTGACATTACAGGAGGGAAAGTGATTGGGAGAAGCTCCCAATCATGGTGATCATTGTACTTTCTCTGCTGGCTGATTTTCTCTACGTCAACCATGTTAATGGTTAAGTCGGCATTTTTCGCTTTGTCAACTTTCTGCCACGCGAAAGTCTTAGACTTCGAAGCCTCTTCTGCGGCCTTTCCCTTGTCCTTTTTAGGTGGTTTTAGATGATCCAATTTGCCCGTGCGAAGTGCTTCCAGAACCCGTTCCATCAAGTTTTTACACCGATTGGTGTCGTGACCATAATCGTCATGAAATTCACAATACTTTGTTTTGTCCCGCTTGCCAAATTCTGTAAGCGGAGTTGGAACCGCGAAGGTCGCGCATACTGGCTCCGTTGCCAAAATTTCCTTGGGCGTTTTGGACAAACTTTTGAGCAGCGCATAGTTCTGATTATTGATGCCGCGCTGATTATTGTTTCGATAATTGCCACTTGATTTCCCTTTATCATTCCTGATAGGACCACCGCTAGGATACCTTCCGCGAGAGTTGTTACCACGATTTTGATCGCGCGAACGAAAGTGAGCTAGCTGTTGGGATGTCATTATCTTCGCCACTCCGCATATAGTCGTGGCATTCATTAAGCGCCTCAGCATAAGTTGTTGGGACTGTATGGCGCAGACGCCTTACCAGTGCTGGATGATGTTCTGAGTTTATACCATGTATGAGTCCGGAAATCTGTTGCTCTGGTTTGAGATCTGGTATACGCAGGCACTCATTAGTATACCTTGTGAGAAATTCGCCCAAAGATTCCTTGGACTTCTGCACGATGTCATGGCATTCAATATGAGTGCGCTTGCGTGGTCTCTGATTCTGATATTGCAGCAAAAACTTTGTCCGCAGATCCATAAACCCGGCAATACTACCCGCCGGCAACTTATTAAACCACTCACGAGCAATACCCTGTAGTGTCATAGGAAATATCTGACACGCAACCGGATCCACCCAGCCTTGAGTGCGCATTGCGCCTTCGAAACGCTGTAAAAAATCATCTGGATCGCTCAGGCCATTGTAAGTACCCAACGTGCTAGGTATCTTTGGTGCTGATGGAAACGGGTATGCGGATATATGCGGAGGAAACTTGTCAAAGGTAGTCGGTAGCTCGAAGGGTGGTTTAACAGGATCCCCTTTCAAGTTTGCAAAGAAACGCTTCATCATGTCCTGAACAAAGTCAGGTTGTGAAAATAAGTGAACCATATCAGGAGGTGCGGCCTGCATGAATTGACTTGCAAGATTTGCCTGCCCTTGAACATTTTACCAAGGTTGACCCTGCGTCTGCGGATATAACCAAGGCTGCTGCGTTGGAAAAGAGGGATAACTTGAAGACGCAGAGTACACAGGTGGTTGTAAAGGAAGCGAAACCTGTGGCGCAGATATCTGCGAAACTTGAGGAGACACACTTAAAAGCCCAACTGTATGCGATGTGCTTTGCTGCTGCGCTGTTATCGGTGCCCAATGAGAGTTTGCATCTGGGATGACACCAAATCCCCAACTATTAAGTAACGCCCGCGCATCCGCAGGAGTTAAAAATTGTGAAACTGGGCGCGGTGGTTGCCAAGGTTGCAACGGTGTAAATGGCGAATTCTGCTGAATGCTCTGCGTATGCAGAGGTATTGAAACAGTGGTACTGTAAATAGGTACCTGGCCGCAGAAAACCACATGCGGCCCCGTTGTTACACCACTAGTGCCTTCAAAGATGACCCTTGGATCCACTGACGAAAAGTCCAGCCGCGTGGTTGTGACTGGTGAGTTTGCTCTTGGCGGTGTACCCCGTCTGAATATATCGGCTTGTACCTCTGAAAGGGTTCGCCGGATATAGGTGGAGGGTACATCGTGTACCCCGCCTGAATAGCGGCCCCCGTAGTCATAACCGGTGTCTGTTGACTACCAGACGGTGCGTTCTGAACATCTGTTTGGGTATGTTCCGATGATTCCTCGGAAGTCATGATACTGTTAAAGAAAAAATTCAAAAATTTTGTAAATAATGAGTCATACAATTCAAAACCTTAAATGAAAAAGCAATTAAACAGTCTTGAATTAATTCGACTCTCAATGAAAGCACCACTTGATCATGCATATTTTAACCGTGGGGTTTAATATGCCTGCTCAATACATAAAGAGGGGTTTAAGGATCTTAGAACGTGGCTCTCCGGTCCGGCTACCGTGAATAACCCTGGCCGACATGATGATGTCGGCGGGGTAGCCAAGTGATTAAGTCCACCTCCGATAACGGTCGTCGATCAAGCGGCCCCAAATAAGGTCATAGGTACTAGCTTACAAAAGACTAACCTGTTAACCTTGAAAAGTTGCTGAATGATGCTGTTTTACGTAACGTGTATCGTATGTGATGGTTACGTAATGTGCCGTGTCCGGTGAATGATGATTAGGGTTTGTATTTATAGGCAAACCCTAATTCTAGAACCGTCCCAGATCATGATAATCTCATCCATAACTGACTCCCCCGAATCACGGATATAATTATGGAAAAGATATTTACTTGACAGCTAAGCAACCGCTGTACCGAGAACAAAGGAATCAGATACAATCCGCATACCGCATAGCGCACACAAGCACACGCCTACGCACACTATTAAGCGCCCGCATACATATGAGGTACGCATGCGGGTTGCGGTATCATTAGCTACTAACAAAGATTAAATCACTAATAATAATAAATACATATATATTTGTTCGATTACAATTATGTATATTAATAAATATACCCATGATATAGGTTCGTGAATCCGAGGTCAACCCTATACTTGTTCAATGTCGTTCTATGTATTTTTACTACAAAATACATTAGGTGAGTTTCATTTACCTTTTTACCCTTTATATTTTTGGGCTGAGAATACATGCGCAATTTTTATAAATGTTTGACGAAATAGACACAAGTAATCGAAACTACGTTCTATGGTTGAATTATCGAAATCGAATATGCCCCTTTTTATTAAGTCTGGTAATCTAAGAATTAGGGAACAGACACCCTAATTGACGCGAACTCTAAAGATAGATCTATCGGGCCCAACAAGCCCCATCCAAAGTACCGGATGCTTTAGTACTTCGAAATTTATATCATGTCCGAAGGAGGATCCCGGAATGATGGGGATATTCTTATATGCATATTGTGAATGTCGGTTACCAAGTGTTCAATCGATATGAAGGATATTTTTGTCTCTATGCATGGGACGTATGTTATGAGAAATGGAAATATGAAATCTTGTGGTCTATTAAAATTATGAAATGATTATTTATGATAAACTAATGAACTCACCAACCTTTTGGTTGACACTTGAAAGCATGTTTATTCTCAGGTATGAAAGAAATCTTCCGCTGTGCATTTGCTCATTTTAGAGATATTATTTGGAGTCATTCATGACATATTTCAAAAGACGTTGCATTCAAGTCGTTGAGTTCATCAAGATTATTATTAAGTCAATTATAGATAGATATATTATGAAATGGTATGCATGCCGTCAACTTTTGATGTAATGAAAGATTATCTTTTCAAAAACGAATGCAATGTTTGTAAAATGTATCATATAGAGGTCAAGTACCTCGCAATGTAATCAACTATTGCGAATCGTTTATAATCGATATGGACTTCGTCCGGATGGATTAGGACGGGTCTTCACATTACCAGAAGTTCCTCCACCACCGTGTTGTACTTATATAATCCACACGCGACGGACGCATCATTCACACATATATACACCACGATTGTCTAGGCTACCACATGAGGAACCCAACCCGCATGTTGATCTCTCTTACTGAGGCTACCACACAATAGGGATGCACTGGGCTCCAGCAGACAAGCATCAACTAACATGCAGTCATCACAACATACTAACTAACCGTAATAGCAAGTATATCTAACAAGCATGACAATAATAATATAACATGCTACTCTATACTATATACTCCAGTTAGTCCCACTCACCGATACCGGCATCACTCGGCAGGCTAATGTCACCGAGTCTTCTCCTCGCCTGTATCACCTGAAAACAATACTCACAAATTAGTAAATCATATTTCAAATACTAAAAATATTACAATCACAATGTGTGTGTGTGTGTGTGTGTGTATATATATATATATATATATATATATATATTTATATACATACATACATACATATATCCACACACAAACATATATACACTTATATACATATACATATACTTAATCATAACTTTAAAACCAAGTCATAACATCATATATTCATCATTTGATAAGTCTACAACCTAATTCCATTCAATAACGTCATACAAGTACGTGCAAAACGAGCCATACACGCTAAAACCTCTTTTCCGACCAAAATACAGTTTGATCTAACTTCTTAAAAGTTTACCATTGTAAAGTACTCTTCATTATGATTCCAACGATAGTTGTATTCGTCAAAAAACGAGTTACGGTTCAAAAGTTACGACCAAAACAAATTTCAGAAAAAGCTGACCAGACGCAACCGCACGGATGCGCCTGCAACCGTACGGTTGCACCTGTGACCGCCCAAAAATACCTCCTAACTAAGAAAAGAGAACAAGAGAAGAGAAGCAAAAGCAAATACGACTTTCAGCCAGGCTGCTTCATTCAAGTCTAGGACTTAGGCAAGACTTATAAATCGAGCAGTTGTTTGGACCGATTTTGACACCAAAACGACGATTTCGAGTTGTTTTTGTTCGATTGAAGGTTCACGAAACTTATCTAATATACATACATCGATTACCAAGCATCTAACAACATTAACAAACACTTCTAAGCAAGATTTAAGAAAGAATTCAACAAAACCTCAAGAACACACTTTTGACAAAAACCCTAGATTAATCTCATTTCAAACATGTTTATGATCGATTGACAATACATGAAGCTCATATAACATACTTAAATCAGTTTACTAACATCAAACAAGTCTATCTAACACTTATGAGCAAGATTCAAGTCCAAAAATGCACTTTTATACAAAAACCCAAAAAACCCACATAAACATGAATTAAAGCATGGATTCAACAAGACAAACCTGGATAATCTCTCTAAAGGAAGATAGAAATCAGTCTATAAGCATAAACAATCCAATTTCCAAGCTTGAATTCAATTAAGGTTTCAAAGTGACATAATTTGGTACGGTTTCAATTTTGGGAAAATAAGGAAATGTCTAGAAGTTGTCCTTATATAGAAGTTATAACACACACCTCATATTACACGGGTATTTATCAATAATTTGAAATATTTCGTACATCAATAGGAAACCCTAACAAGGTCCAAATTAAATAAAAAAACCTGTTCTGTGACCCTTGTAATAAACTGATCTTAACCAAATACACAAATAATTGTAAACATATAATTATTAAAATCACTAATTACGCCATACCCAAGGGTAAAATGGTCATTTCACCTAGGTCCGATCTCAGGATGTTACAAGTCTTTCGTTTCTGCCATGTTGAAGACGCAAAAGATCCTCCGACTGACAATGTTCTCACTCCGGTCCCTACCCAGAGCTCGCTCACCTTGCAGAAGGACAATCAGCTGATCGGTGACCCGGTTTCTGGAAATTCCAACAAACATTTTCTCGGAATGAACACGACGGAATATCATGACCCACTGTTCCACACCTTATGCACCTCTTAGTCAAATTCGAACAGGGATCAACATGTGTGGATTTGCATGCATTGCACCACGCCCTTTGATTCCCACTACTGCCACTTTGAGAAAACCTACTTCTTTGTTGGTTTCCTTGAAATATTCTAGATTTACTACTTATTTGGCTCGTCTGAATCGTCGCTTGTTTTGATTGCGATGTTTTCTCCATCTATATACTCTTGGTGGCTTTGACATCTCCTTCCACCATTCTAGCCATAGCAAATGCTTGTGCCAAAGTTGTTGCTAACCTTACCATTGATCGATACTCAGGTAAAATCATTTCAACAAACTGATCGATTCTAGATCGTTCATCAGGAAGCCATTGCTATACAAAACAGAGTTTATAAGTGTACTTCTCAATTACTTCATCAATTGACATTTGCTCGGTCATTCTCAAATTCATGAATTCCTGCTTCATCTTGGAGATTTCGTAAGGAGTGCAATACTGCTCGCACACCTTTGCACAAAATTGTTCCCATGTCACTTGGTTTAATTATTCTTTAGGCACCTGGGTGGTTAGAGAATCTCACCAGCCCATCGCTTTCTTTTTCAAAAGTCGACTTGCATAAAGGACACGCAACTCAGGTTCGCATTGGCAAGCATTCAATGCTCGATCGACTTCACGCAACCAATGAAAAGTATCTGGCGGGTTTGTACTTTCAGAATACTCTGGTGGTTTACAATCAAAGAATTGTTTGAATGTACATTTCTTTCGGGTTTCAGCAACTGGTTGAGGCATCATTTGTAATGGGTAAAACTGGTTAGGATATTGGTTTCTAGTTTGGAAGGGTATCTGTTAGGTTGTGCTGTTTGGAATTGAGAAGGTAACGAAAACTGGTACTGTTGTTGTTGTTGTTGAGATGAAGTCCTAGTGGGTGCAGACCCACGTTGAGGATTTTGATGACATCATCATTAAAAAAATTAGCCTAATAATGAAATAATAATTATAGAATTTTAATAGAAACTATAAATATATAATAGTGAAGTGATCCAGAAAGAACCAATGGTGAGAGAGAACCCATCGAACTCACAAATTCAGCTTAATCTGCTCACAGATTGAGCTCAATCTACACACAGGTTGAGTCAACCTGCACACAGGTTGAGTCAAGTTGCACACAGATTGAATTCAATCTGTACACAGATTGAGTTTAATCTGTGAGTTCTCTGTATTCTCTTTTACCATGGTTATTTCTGAATCTTCATCCTATATTATACTAGTTATTATTAGTTTTAATAATTAATTTAATTTAATATATCTAATATATCTAATACAAAACAAATTGCAACGCTTACAAGTGTCATACATTATATACTACGCACTCCAACAACAATCGTTAGTAATCCACTTTTATATTAGATTAATAATAAAGGTAATGAATGGAGATCATATTTTACTTGTAAAGAGTGTATTGTGAATAATCAAAAAGCAATGTAACTTAGACAAAGAAAATAACTTAATACAAATTTCTATAAGCATATCTATTTCTCCTACAACTTTAAATCGACTAGCTATAAATCTATAATGACTACAAATATAGGTGGCATACCCATAAAAATATAAAAACACATATAAAAAAGTTTACTTGTAAAATTTACGGTGAGGTTCGAATTTAAAATTATTACAAGAATAAACATGTGCTCTCTACCTCGAGTTTTGTGCACCCCAACTTTAATTTGAATTTTGTTTTCACTTTTTGATCCTCCACCGTATACCACCATACTCCTCCACCAAACCTCCCTCAACCACTTTTTCCGATCAATTTTTCATCTTCAATTTCTTATTCAATTCATCTCCTACATCCAAATTTCAACCTCTTTCATTTTCAACCCTTGTTTTTTCACCTAACTCCAGATTCTTTACATACTTTCAATCTCAAAATCCCCTCCAGTTTCTTCAAACCAACTATTGCACCATCCGTTAGCGATGTGAAATTCCTTTCCGAGTTATGGTTGTGAGGGAGTATGAGAGAGTGTCTTTCATGTCGAGGAAGAAAGATTCACATGGTAAGCGGGTCACATCTTTTTTGTTTTTTAACTTTCCAGATAGCTGGGTTCGAGATGATTGTTGGAAATTATTCGACCAATATGGTTTAGTTAGGGACGTGTACCTAGCTAGGAAAAGATTATCGGGTGGGCAACGATTTGGGTTCGTGAGATTTGAAGATATTCTCGATATAGATAGATTTGGTAAAGTGTTAAACTCCATCAGTATAGATGGAAGGTTGATTCGTGCCTACAAAGCCAGGGAAAGGACTAAGATTGTCGTTCCGAAAACTGAGTCATGTAGTTCAGGAACTGATAAGAATCTTGGCACTTCGAAAGTCAATAGAACTGCTGAATTATCGAATTCAATCTGGCCTCCTATTTCTGATATGAGGTCAGGTCAAAGGTCCATTGTGGATGCAGTTTCTGGGGTTAACCATAACCCGTTTAACCCTGCGAATCAATGGCCAGTTCAGAACCATATGTCTGACATCTCCAACAAAGATCTCGGAAGCTGCTTTCCCATTGAAATAAAGATTGGTGACAAGCTTCTCGTGTTTAATCTACCTGAATCGGTGAGCAATCATAATTTCGTGTTTAGTTACGATAAAAATCGGTTATCTTGGACATTGGTTGAAGTGGATAAAAAGATACATAAAGTCTCCGATGGGGATGTCAGGTCGTGTGACATTGGTTCAAATTCAAACCCTATGTGTTCATCGGTGGTAAATGAGGTCTCTGATCCAGACTCCAAGGATGTCGGAGTAACCGCTAACTCGAACATTGACACCAATATTCTGGAAACCAGAATTCAAGAGAAGGCAGAAAATTTAAAGCAAGAAGGTTACCGGTTCTCTGGCAACGAGCAGGGCTTTAGACCGTCTGTCGTCAGTACGATGGTTGAGGAAGTCGGAAGGTCCCCTTGTATGGTTTCTGTTGAGGCTTCCTCTTATTCTGATGGCAATAATATTTCTAGGGATGAAGATGATAGCTCCATGAAGAAAGTGAAGCCCAATGAAGAAATTGACGTTCCAACAAACCCTTTTTCTCCTTGTGATGGTGGACTTGCTAATGAGGAGGAGCTCTCAATTAGGCCAGACCAAGATTCTGAAATGGTCAAACAAAATGGGATGGGCTTGGGTTCAGACGAATGTGATGCGGGTGATCCTAGCCCAATCGGAAGAGATTTTGATGATTTACATGACGTGTCCCCTTGTTTAACATATACCACGGTAGCTCGTTTTCGTGTTAAGGGAAAAAAAGCTCATCCTTTGATTAAAAGTCATTTCATTAAACATGTGTGGGGTAGGAGAAATATGAAACGCAATCGGCTTCGGGATAAATTTCGATGGCAAGATAGATATCTTATCGAGAACGTGATGAAAGACTCGGAAGAGGATATCGATTGCTGCTCAGGCTGCTCTTCCTGTGCGTCTTCGGATTCGGAATCATAGTCTAATTAGCTGTTGTGTCGTGTTCTTTTAATATCCTCGTGATTGTGTGTTTCCTATAGCTTCGTGTTTGTTGGTTGTTTGTGCGTTTTTTTGGTGCGGTCGCTTGTAGCCTCGTGTCTTGTCTAGCTCCTTGCTAGTTTGTTTCGTGTTCTTTATATTTTAATAAAACTTACTTGCCTTTCAAAAAAAAAAAAAAGTTTACTTGTAATTTTCTAAAATTATCCATAAACAGACTCAAAAAAGTTAGGAGTAGGTGAGCAACCGCAAAAAGTTATTTGTGCAAAGTACCAAACAAAAACGAGACACATTTTTATGAACCCCACAGTTGCAATTCTTGAAATATGGGTGGCCATTAACTTCAAAGGTAATTGCACTTTGTTTTCTCTTCACCAACCTCCCTATTTTCAATATTTTTTTCCATTAAAAGTACAAACGTCACCCTTTTAGTGACAACTTAAAATAATTTTATTTGATTTGATTATTCTTAGCAAACTTGATCAAATGATTTGTGCGCTATTTCCAAGCGTACTCAAAAAGTAGTTTGAATACAAAGATAAAGTCGAGACTTGTAAAGATACCAACTGAGCGGTAAATCTGCAATCCGAAAAGGATATGTACGTCATTTTCAATGGTTGAAGAATATATTGATGATGTGAACACTTTGGGTTATACGGAGTAATAATTTTGAGAGTTCGCCACTTTATTATTACTTCCAAACATTATGGTGTTAGTTCATCTTAGTGATCATATTTGGAATGTTAAAGCGTTAACAATGGAATTATGGAAACATGTCAAGTTCAACGTTTAGGATATTGTTCTTTTTTGACACTTAAGTTAAAAGGTGAATGAGCGAGTGTCAATATTCAAGTATGTGTTCAGAGTTATAATCAAAATGTAGATTTCAACCGATCTAAAAAAGAAAAATTAGAATTCAACATTGCATGAAAGGACGATGGACAGAACATCGATGGGGAGTGATTGAACGTTGTCTCTTAGAGCACCAAGAGTCGATCAATTTTTTCGGCGTTTTCACAGTTGAACGCCGGGGACGGTGGGCTACCCAACTCCGCGCCGGCGTTAAACTGCCGTTAAAGTCCGACGTCGCCTCCCACTGTTGCCTGTGTAACGTTGTGATTTTGGTTATTTTTTGAAAATATATCCATTACTCAACGAATATACTTATTAAATACTTTTTTTATTATTAATTTCATCTTCTATATATACAAATACATTTCATACATAAACACGGCACAATATGTCTTCAAACAAATACTTCTCCAAATTATCTCCTATCTTTCATACAAACAATATTTCTTAAAATAATGTCTTCAACATCATCGTCTAACGAAGAGTATTTGATGCAAGTACTCGATAATAGACAACGAGGCGCTTGAAAGTAAAAATGAGGCAGAAAGTTCAAACAAACGTCGTTACATAGACCGTGAACATGAAGCCGTACATTTACGTCTTATTAGCGACTATTTTGTTGAAGGTTGAAAATACTCCGACGCTAATTTTAAAAGGAGGTTTCGGATGCGGCGTCGCGTTTTTATCCAAATTATGGAAGATATTCTCATTTCTCAACTACCGTAAAGATACGCTACCTGAATATTTTAGGTATTTTCATTTACGAGTTAAGGCACGCGGCGAGTTGAGTATTAGTACATACTTAAAAATAACTGCCGCTCTACGTCAATTAGCTTATGGTGATACACCCGATCTTTTTGACGAGTACTTGCAAATGTCGGAATGAACATGTCGTGAATCGCTAATGCACTTATTGATTTTTTAAAATATATCTTTAAAAGATAATTAAATAGTTAGACCATTTGTTAAACCTTGTGTTGTAGTTAAAGTGGTAGTGGACTGACACTCTTTGTTAGAAGTCACGAATTCGACTCCTGGGGACTATAACATTGTACATAAGTGGATATGGAATGGATGATGTGTGAATCGGATATAAATGACAATTTATCATCCACGAATATATCCATTTACCACCCGATATACATTTATACGTATAAAAATATACATATTTACTAAAACATATGCACAAAAAGCCTTTGGCCTAGCGGTATGCCCTCTGACCTTGAGGTCTTGGGTTCGAGTCATGCTAAGGATATTATTCATGTAAAAATTATACATGGTGCATGAGTTTTTCGTTCTAAAAAAATATGCATGTATATATTTACATATTATTATATATATACAATATAAAATATTAAAATGTTTTCGAATAAAATAGATTGAGAAGATATAACTAGGTGAATAATATTAAATTCATACATTACATTTAGACAAAATTACACCGATAGTCCTTATGGTTACTCAAAAACACAAAGATAGTTCAAACTTAATTTTTTCAAATAAATAGTCCTGACGTATGGATTCATCCCATAAATAGTCCATTTTTCTGTCAGCCGTTAATTTTATCTGTTAACCCAAATGTGAGGGTATTTTCATCATTTTCCATCATTGTCCTAAATTTTAAACATTACATCAATTTTCGGAGTCTTCATCTTCTAACAACACAAATAAGATAAAGAGACAAAGATTTCGATAAAGGATTCTTAGCCTAAAACCAATACAAACCTATATCCAACAATCCAACACCAAATCTCAACAAAATTTTACCAAATCCTAAATAAACACACACATTAATAAAACAAAAAATTCCTGATGCGAAGACGTTAATGGTGGAAAGGGTGCGTTCATTCAAATCTGAAGACGACAACGATTTATACACTAATTAACACTTCATGATTTTGCAGCAACCTAATTCAACAACTTAATTCAACATATCCAATACACTAATTAACACAAAATCAGAAATGAAACACGAACAACAGCGACTTTAACTTTTGTAACTAACAAATTAAAAATCACAAGTTCGGTGATTACAAATAATGATTTCTAAATTATAAATGTTCCAAATAGATTAACAATGACTAGTCAAACAGATTTAGAACCTGAAATCAACATATTGAATCGAAATTATTACGTTTATAGGTAGAACTTTTGACTTCAGATTTGAAAATTTAAAGATGGATTCAACCTTGATTGAGGAGTCGCGAAGCTCGAACAAGTGCTAACGAACACAGATCTGATTAAAAATTGATATGAAACACTCTAGAATCTAAGTCAGACGAGATTTCGTACCATAACTATGAATGACGACGAAGAACAGTGGTAATGAACCCATCGCTGCTCCAGATGTAAATGTAACACCCCGTCAAAATCCATCAACGGCGATGTTAACTCTAGTCCCAGCGCATGGCTTGACTTCTATATATAACAGCAAATATCTACAGCGGAAACAATTAATACCCGACAAATAACACGCAAAACAGGTCAACAATAATGTTGAGTGAATCTACAGGTTTAAGTAAACAATACAGTATGTTCAAGAAACGATTTTCAGAAAACGTTTATTAGCAAAAGACCACCAAGGTTTGTGAACATCAATGTCAAGTTTCAGATGTTTATGACATTCAAAAATGTTTTGTTTCTCCTGCTTGTAAAACACAAGTTTAAATAACCAATTGCAACGTATGAGACCACAAAGGTTTCATATTTAAAGTTTGTAGACAGCATTGTGTCCTGTTTCAAATGTTTGTAAACAATATCATGTCAAGTTTCAAATGTTCGTAGACAATACCATGTCAAGTTTTATTTTTCTTGTTTGTAAACCACAGTTTTAAGTAACGTAAAATAGTATCTGAAAAACATTATTCAGAAAAATAGTGCATTTGCATTTGACCACGAGATTTTAATAAGCACAACCCAAGCGTTGCAAAAATGTAATTACCACTATGAGCACTTGAATACCAGCTAAGACCGGCGTATAGTATATAACTACACTTATCCTTACCCCATGAATTGTATACACTTGTTCGAGTGTACTTATAGTTCAAAGTAAATGCACCACAGTTAATATTGTTGGGTGAGGTTTGCCTAACCTAACGGATCCGTCCATCTAATTTGCGCTTTCCCGAAGGTAATTAAAGTATTCAAGCTAGGGAAATTCTGTACAAACTTAACAGGTATAATAGTACTCGTGTCAAACGCAAAAGCTTTTGTAATATCGTAAAAGTAATCAGAGTGTATTCTCATCCCAGAAAACATGTAAAAAGCGGGACTATAGACTCACCTTGAGCGTACTTGACAATTCACAAGCAAAAAGTAGTCGAACACTTTGACCGAGTAATTCAACCAAGATATACCATTATATAGTTACATAAGTTTTAGCCAAAAGACAGACTCACAGTACAGTTGTCCTATTGGCCAGACCGACACACGTATAGTAAAAGTCAACACATAAGTCAACTAGTCAAGCAAGTCAACAAAAGTCAAACTTGGCCAAATTGGTCAACCTAAGTCAACTACATCAGTAGGTCATGCCAACGTTATCATAAAGTCAAACCAAGGCCAGCTCATAAGTTTCATATAGTCGTTTAGTCAAATAACATTTACTAGTTTAGCTATCGTACGTTTTCATAACTGTCATACAATCGGACAAGCATAGTTCACAAATGACACATCAAACAAATATGAACAACTCCAGATCATAAGTTCATAGTATAAGCTTTCTTAAAAGACGAAGCACACTATCATACGATTCCTAGAACTCATGCAGCATGCAAAACATTTAAGGACAGTTTCTGTTTGCGCATCAGTTTCATTTTAATTCTCATTTAATCTAGAAAATAGCAATTAACAAACGGCCAATTGGATATGACTCTAAACAACTCAAAATATAAGGGGTAAAATATTCAAAGAAAACCATGTAGCCAATTTGTACATTTTTAACCAACTTTTCGGACTTTCTGATATTGACAGAATTCAGACCTTTGGTTTCGGTGCGCATACAACACATAGCAAATAAGTCTTTCAGAGCTAGAAATGTAAACAAGATATGCTAAGCACACAAAACAGCATACCAGAAGCACAAGGTCTAATTCAACTTCTACTTCATGCTAGACAATTATTCGTGCAAACTAGACACATTCGATCCCATTCAGGTAGTCATTTTCGGGGTCGATTATACATGCATCTAGAAACAATTAGCATGTGAAGTCTAAATGAAATGTCAAGAGCTAATCATGCACTTTTACAGAATACAAAAGCTTGATTAGGAAAAAACATGTTAAATGATCGTTTGGTCCATGAACAACTCGCTAGTCAACACGTTGTAACACGAACATTCAAGTAATCATAAAACGACTTTTACAAATCCGATTACTATGATATCCTAGTCCATTTTATGTGTTTTTCAATTCTCTATCCATCTAACATTAGTTTATAAGCCAATACAAAACACACAAGTTGAATTTTTCGTATTATAGCATAATTACATACCGAAACTTCAAACGAGCATAACTTAGGCTATACAAAACGAAATCATGCGATTCAAGCGAGAAAACTCAATAGTTTTTCGATAGCTATCCATATAAAAACTTTGAAAAATACAAAAATAAAACTCACAAAACCAGTAGTATAGCAATACAATTCGTTTTAAAACCCTAACTTGCAAATCGGACAAAATAACGAGTAGTTACATACACAATCGCGATCAATTGAGCAATAGAACATCTAATTCATAAGATTAGCAATAAACTATGGAAAAATAGAGTTTTTAAATCTTACCCTAATCATACAATTGTTGGTATAGATGCGTAGAGGAGAACGAGGTGATCGCGAATACGTAAACGAGCAAGCAAACAACCAAGTTTTTGATGTGTTCTAGATGGGATGAATATGGCCGACCTAGATGATGATGAGGATGAATTTTACAGCCGTGAGAGGGATAGGGAGGGTGGATGCACGTTCAGTTTTTGTTATAGGGGAATAAGGGTTGTTTTGGGCTAGCCTAATAGATATTAGATGGATCAAATAACAACCGGGCTTCAAATTAAAAACAAATGGATGGATATAGGGACTGGGCTGCCGATTTGGGATATATAGGGAGTCCATGGAATCTCTTGGCTATCTAGATTAATTCATAAGCTCGTTCCCAAAAATCGTTAACCGAAAACGTGAACCGAATCATTAAACGTTAATTTTTCGTGTCTTTAATCTATAAAAATTCCAATAAGCCTAAAGTGTCTTATAAACATTATAACTATATAATATAATTATTAAAAGTGAATTACATTATGTTTTGGCTTGCTAGTCCGCTAAGTGTGGTTCGTTTCTAGTTGCCGTTAACCGTACTGAGTTCCCGGAACGTTAACCGATCGTTAAAACGCATCCCACCAAGTTTAATTCATTAAATATATAATAAATTAAATATGTTTTTCTTAAAGTTAATAATTATTAAAAATAATTATTTTATTAAAAATCGAGCGTTTCGCAGTCTCACGGGACATCTGTTGCAGTTTTCAAAACCATATCGTTTTCTCAGTATTTCAAAACATGAAATAGGTGTGATAACCCGGAAAATTTCCGATTTAATTTGAACTAAACTTTAACTTTTCCCGATGATTCACGAACAACAATATATGATTATATGTGTGTGTACATATATAATAACTAGCAAAACATTAACAAAATGTTAAATGTTATTATCTCAATTTATAATTAATATATTTATCTACGTAACAAAACTTGATAATTAAAAATAGCTATATATATATATATATATATATATATACACACACATAATTATTATTATACAAATTATTTGTATATTGTAAAATACATATATAAAAGGTAAAAATATTAAATACTCAATATATGTTATTATATAATACATAACTATTACCTAATTAATAATTTGTAATATTAATATATTAAATTAAATTACAAGTTAACATATAATTGTTATATTAATTAATATCATTAACATAATTTATATTATTATCATTATGTTTAGTATTGTTATTTAAGAATTATTAGTATTAGTAACATCATATTATTCTTATCTTTATCTACTACTACTATTATTATTATTATTATTATTATTATTATTATTATTATTATTATTATTATTATTATTATTATTATTATTATTATTATTATTATTATTATTATTATAATTATTATTATTGAAATTATTATTATTAATTATTATAGTTATTAATGTATTTATTTAATAAAAATAATTAAAAATAAAAATGAAAATAAAAAAAGACGTGTACCTAAATTAGGTAAAAACTGCTTTTGATTTTTTTAATAATCGTGGTTCATACCTTTAATTTTTTTATAAATCATGATCGACTTTAATTTATTTTTTTATTATTTTATCTGCATAATTTTGATCGTAAACTACCGAGATTTTGTTTCTATCGAACTTAATGACTATAAAACAATGAATTCAATCCTTTATTCTCCATTATCAATTACATCTTCTGCATTGAAATTATACAGAAATATATATATATTTTTTTTCTTTTTCTTTTCGATACCTCTGTTTCATAACGTTTAAATCAAAACCTCGAAATCAAATCCAATTTCAAAAGTGTAAATACAGTCTTGTTGGGATTTTCATACTCAAGCTATCTGAAAAATCCCAAGCTCCAATTCCTCTTATCAAATTCTAATTTTCGAGTCAAAGATTAAACTCAAAAAGTCAACTGTCATGTTCTTCGTAAAATTCGAACGTTTTTTGATGTTTTAGATTAAATTGATGATTGAGAACGTTTCTAGGAGTGATTTAAAAACTATTTCATGTTGAGATCTTAGTCTAAAACGATCCTGATTTCAAAATCATGGTATGAGTTCTTATTTTTTTTTTCTCTCTTTCGAAGCTTAAACAGCTGCTGCTGTTTTAATTTTAATTTTTTTTACTTTATATCAAGATCATTACAGCTGGATTAATCCTGTTTCATATTCAAATCTTAAAAACATACAATTTAATCTATGTTGTAATTACATGGTTTATTATGGTTTTGGGTTTTAAAGAAGAAGATAACAGATTACGGGTTAAATAAAAATTAAGTTGAGTTTAAATAAGAAAAACAAAAGCAGCGTAGTGGTTATGGGTGTTGACGAGTTAGTGAGAGGTTACGGGTTCGAGTCCCGTCTTGGGCATTTTTTTTTTTTTTGGAAAAAGCTTATTAAGGTAGTTTCCATTATTATTATTATTATTATTATTATTATTATTATTATTATTATTATTATTATTATTATTATTATTATTATTATTATTATTATTATTATTATTATTATTATTATTATTATAATAATAATAATAATAATTATTATTATTATAATTATTATAATAATAATAATAATAATAATAATAATAATAATAATAATAATAATTATTATTATTATTATTATTATTATTATTATTATTGTTATTCTAATTATTATTACTATTATTAGAATGATCATTATTATTAAGAATATTATTATTAAAATTTTAGAGTAGTTATCAATATAAGTATTATTAGTATTACAACTATATTAATATTATTAATATTATTATTATTATTATTATTATTATTATTATTATTATTATTATTATTATTATTATTATTATTATTATTATTATTAAGTATCATTAATATTATCATTTTTACAAACACTATCATTTTTTTTATTTATATTATTACTAGTATTATTATTATTAATTATCATTATTTTTAAATATCAGTATTATCATTATTATTACTACTATTTAGCAAAATATTAATTATCAATATCATTATCATTACTAACAAAGTAACTAATGATATTATCAAAAAGTATTATTTTCAACATCATTATTAAATCCAATTAATAGTATTATCATCACTATTTTTAGTATCATCATTATTATATTACCATTATCATTATGAATATTATTATTATTATTATTACAAAATAATACAACTCTTTTAAAATTATTTTATCAAACAAATACTTATATTTAGAATATATATATATATATGTATATATATATATATATATATATATATATATATATATATATATATATATATATATATATATATATATATATAAAGTGAAATAATATATATAAACTTATTCGATTACAAGTATATGTGTTAATATATATACTTGATATAGGTTCATGAATCCAAGGTCAACACAACTCTGTACTTGTTCAGTGCCATCCTATGCATATTTACTACAAACTATCGTATCGTATCGTGAGTTTTCATAGCTCCCTTTTTATCTATATTTTTGGGCTGAGAATACATGCGCAAATTTTATAACTGTTTTACGTTTAGACACAAGTACTCAAACTTTTATGCTATATACATGCTTTGTCATGCTAAATCCCCACCGTAATATCGTTAATTGCCGAGGTATAAGATGCAAGCTTAGTTATTGTGAGTAGCGCTACTGAGAGTGACGTCTCTAGTCAGTTGACTGTTGGTCTTTGACTACATAATAATGATTCAACGACATGAATAACAAGTGTCACGGGGTAACTTTTGTCTAGTAGCGATATTACAAACAGCAACTCTTTCGATTGATATATTTGGTATCAATCAACTTTAAACTGAAATCTTGTGGTCTAATGCTATACTGAACTATTGATTTACGATAAACCTATGAACTCACTCAACCTCGTGTTGACTTTTTAAGCATGTTTATTCTCAGGTACTTAAATATTGCTTCCGCTGTGTATTTGCTAATTGAAAGCAACATTTCAACGAGTCATTCATGGATAATTTGAAAGACTTGCATTTGCTGATTTGATGATGATTGCTTGCTTGGAGTCTTCATTACATATCATATCAATTAAAGACATTTAATGCATTGTTCATTAAATACAATGTAATCTATTTATCTTCCGCTGCAAAACTCAATAAAACATCTCATATATAGTCGTTCTCGTTTATACAACTGTAATTTGATATAATTAGTCACAAATACCCCAGACCCTATTTGGGGGTGTGACAGAAATGGTATCAGAGCAGGCTATTATAGAGAACCAGGATTGCATTTTACGTGTGCCTTATACAATTAGGTCCCTTAGCAATGTAGGACTACAACTTTCTTTGACTATAGTGCCTTTAATTGTTGCCTTTAATTGTTAAATGCTACACTATACCTTAGAAACTATGCTTATTAAATTCTTTAATCTTCCTTAGAATGCCAAGCCAATCTAAGAACTATGCTCAATCTCCTAAGTACTATCCAATTCCTAAATGCGACACCGTTCTCGACATTCCTTTGTCATCTATCATGGTTTTGTGTATTACATATGTATTACATGAAATGTTATCCATGATTCTTGAAATCTCTACTATTCCTATTCGTTACTTTCAAAATCTTTGCTTTCTCGATCGGTGGCGTCTACGAAACTCTAGAATGGAAGGGTTTGGATTACCGATTTAAAGGATCCTATAGCTCAAGCCCCTAGACCTGAATAGGCCATTACGAATTGAAAGTCTTTAATCAAAAGTTTATCTGATTACATACTTATCATTTTTAATCTCGACACGTCACACTGCAATTATTGCATACATAGAGTATAGACAAATCATATCTTATCATATTTATCCCAAAAGACTTTATCTAACACTTTTCCTAAATTTCCTCCGTAAATTACGAAAATCTTTTTGCTATATATACGTATTCGAGGAGACAAATATATCATTAAGTATTCATTTCATATCAAACCCTATTTCAAACATATAATATGGATTTCTCACTTGATTCCTCGAGCTCCAATGGCAGCGTAACCGGAACGAATGAACCAATTAGTCATCATCTTTTCTGGATGAATTGGGGATGGGTTCGTAGTCGACTTAATCAATGGAGGCGAAAAGAAGGAGATCCATTTCACCAATAAAATTGTCCTGTTGGTGAAGAACCTGAAGCACTTACCGGCGAACCAATCCGGAACACCATTTTCACCCTCATTTCCCGGGTATCCCGTCACGAATATATAATATCTAGAATTCTAGATCTTATTCATCCCCTTATCCGAACCGCAAATCATCCTAGCATAATAGAAGAAGTCAACGAGCTTCGCGCTCGAATAGTGGCTCTGGAGAATATGGTGCGAATTCTACAAGCATCAGCAGCACCAGCAGCATAACCAGCACCGACAGCACCACCAGTACCATCAACATCACCACCAACAGCATCAGCTTCATCAACAACAACATCCGCATCCCACTCAGTACCTCAAACATCAACATCATACGCTCATAGATATCAAGGAATATTAGTAATAAATGAGTTAAGATGTATTGACTCATTCTTCCTGAAGAATTATATATGTATAGCTTATACCTTATATATATATATATATATATATATATATATATATATATATATATATATATATATATGGTTTGAAATAATAATAAATCTTTTCGTACTAAGCTATTACGTGTAAATCTTAACTAGTATGTACTACTTGGTTAATTCATATCACAATATGCTATGATGTACATCCTTTGTTAATGACTTAACAATCGTTAATCACTGCTTCAACACAATAAACTCCATTTCATAACAAACTAAGTGTATTATTCAAATACATGTTTGATTTTACACTTCTATTTTTGATGTACTCGAAACTTTCTAGAAAACATTATTCGTGCCTTGTGAATTTCACGAGCATCAACATCATATACCGAGGTATATCAATAACAATGAACGATGAAGTATTGATTCATAACTTCATTAAAGAAATATTCCGCGACGATTATGTACTCTCAAGTTTTGGAGATTATTTATTCTCGTTCCAACCACAAATCAAATGAGTTTAATATTATATTAACTCATTAAAACTATGATTACATCTGAAGAATATATATATGAACGTATATCTTCATAAAGATGTTAATTAAAAATCCTTTTGTACAAACTGTTAATTGTGAAAATATTTTAACGGGTAGGTAATACCCGAGAAGTATTTATATCTCACATTAATATGTTACATTGTACATTCTTCAATTCTGATTCAGTAGTCAGTAAATATACTACTTACAATCACAAGATATATCTATCTGTTCACCAAAGAACAACCATTTTCATACAAATTCGATTACATATTCTAAATAGAACAGAATCCAAGTCAAGATTTAGCAGGAGATCACTCTTAAATTCCTACATCTTTCAAAGCTATACTTTGACTTCAAAACTGTGCTAGAATATCACTTCTATTCATAAAACCCAAAAAAATATTCGTTCAAAATTCTAGAACATTATATCTTGACGATTACCATCTGCATTCAAACTCTTCAAAATTCTTGAAAACACCTCGGATTGATAATCAATGATTCAGAATCGTTAACCTTGAGAATGCTGATGAAGCAGCAAAAGCCGTAGATGGTCTTAATGACCAGAAGCTTGATAATAAAGAATTGTGAGTTGGAAATGCTCAACGGAAAATTTGGAACTGAAAAAGGATTGAGCAAGCCATGAAGGAGACTGTACAAATCACAAGGACTAAACTTATAACCAAAGAATCTAGATGATTCAATTTCTGAAGGAAATCACAGAAGATCTCTTTACGTATTCTAAATCCTTACAGAAGAATTTTTCCTCATTATCATTCGATCTTAGAAAATTCTAAGATATTATCGTATCTTTGAAGATATCTTCATAACGATTCTTGTCCGCAATTAATTATCGCTTTGCAATATCTTTATTACATCATAAAGGAAACTATTTTAGTTTCTATATTCTGTAAAATTCAAGTTTAAATGTTTTGAAGTGGTGTTGGGAATTGAAGCATGAGTTAGTATAATATAATGACGTCAGGCCAACGTGATTATATTACAGTAAGTCATGCTAAAGTTTTAATGGAAGATGATGATTCATAGACTTTATAATCATCATTTTCCATGTTACACGACTCTTACATTCTATTTAACCTCTAAACATATCAAGAAAATATTTTTCTTGATGATTCGGTCTTTTCCGGATATTCTGGTAATTTGACAAATCAAATCGTGCTATTACCTTTCCTTTCTGATTTTTATATTATGATCATTCGAGACTTCATACCTACGAATTCTGGACCATTACTTGCTTTACAAAAGCATGAAGCTTCAACATATAAGGGAAAATACAAAGCCCGATAACGACACCGAAATTACAAACCGTGTATATCAATGCGTATAGCAATATAAAGACACGGGAGAACTAAAAACACAATAAATCCAAGAGCATAGTAGAAGTAAACTGACTCTTTTGGCGACAGATGAAAAAGAAGCATGATAGATATAAAAGTCAGGACTATATCCAGAATTAGAACTGGATGAAGCATATTGACAAATCTTTTGGAAGTATGAATTGAGGAAAGAAAGTGTAGAAGTGGTGAAGCTAATGAAACGGAAGAAGCTAATTTATAGTAAAATTCCAGACACAACAATCGAGGTAATTCACCGCATTTAATCAAAGAAAATCCTAATTTCCTTAATTACCGGAGAATCAAATCTTATAAAGATTTCGAAGATTTCTTTAAATCCCTTGAATTCCAAAAATCAACTTTAACCGTATCAAAAGTTAAGGCGAACATTTAATTTCCTCATTTCAATCTTTTACGATAGCTTCGTTTATACTCTTCCTATAATCAAATCATTTCATCCATATTATTTAATGTCGATAAAACTCTAATTTTCAACTCATATTCATCATTCTTGATGTAAAGAATGACGATCTCTATCAGATTTCATGACTATAATTTTCATGAACTCCTCTCTATTTTGTCTACCCTAATATTGTGGCATACACGCTCAAGGTTTAAATAAGCTCACTATTATTCATAACACATTTCATGTGTATTGAAATGCTTGTATAACGTCATTATCTCTTTCTGAGAAAACCTAATCAATGACACTCTTGTTAAATCCTTTAGATAACCTCCGCATTAATGATAAAATGCACTTCATAGAAGAACCTATAGAATTTATTTCGTATGATTTAAACTCTTGAAACAAAACAATATTCTATCCGTTGAAATTCAAGCAAGGCCCCGAGCATACCTGGGAGCGTGAAGACCAAATAAAACGAAAATATCCTCACCTGTTTACAAACAACGCCGACTGATGGCAACAACTAAATTTTGGGACGAAGTTTCTATTAACAGGGGGATACTGTGATAACCCGAAAAATTTCCGATTTAATTTGAACTAAACCTTGACTGTTCCCGACAATTCACGAACAGCAATATATGATTATATGTTTGTGTACATATATAATAACTAGCAAAACATTAACAAAATGTTAAATGTTATACTCTGAATTTATAATTAATATATTTATCTACGTAACAAAACTTGATAATTAAAAATAGCTATATATATATATATATATATATATATATATATATATATATATATATATATATATATATATATATATATATATATATATGAATTCTATACATAATTATTATTATTATACAAATTATTTGTATATTGTAAAATACATACATAAAAGGTAAAAATATTAAATACTCAATATATGTTATTATATAATACATAAATATTACCTAATTAATAATATGTAATATTAATATATTAAATTAATTTACAAGTTAACATATAATTGTTATATTAATTAATATCATTAACATAATTTATATTATTATCATTATGTTTAGTATTGTTATTTAAGAATTATTAGTATTAGTAATATCATATTATTCTTATCTTTATCTATTATCATTATTATTATTATTATTATTATTATTATTATTATTATTATTATTATTATTATTATTATTATTATTATTATTATTATTATAATTATTATTATTAAAATTATTATTATTAATTATTATAGTTATTAATGTATTTATTTAATAAAAATAATTAAAAATAAAAATGAAAATAAAAAAAAGACGTGTACCTAAATTAGGTAAAAACTGCTTTTGATTTTTTTAATAATCGTGGTTCCTACCTTTAATTTTTTTATAAATCATGATCGACTTTAATTTATTTTTTTTTATTATTTTATCTGCATAATTTTGATCGTAAACTACCGAGATTTTGTTTCTATCGACCTTAATGACTATAAAACAATGAATTCAATCCTTCATTCTCCATTATCAATTACATCTTCTGCATTGAAATTATACAGAAATATATATATTTTTCTTTTTCTTTTCGATACCTCTGTTTCATAACGTTTAAATCAAAACCTCGAAATCAAATCCAATTTCAAAACTGTAAATACAGTCTTGTTGGGATTTTCATACTCAAGCTATCTGAAAAATCCCAAGCTCCAATTCCTCTTATCAAATTCTAATTTTCGAGTAAAAGATTAAACTCAAAAAGTCAACTGTCGTGTTCTTCGTAAAATTCGAACCTTTTTGATGTTTTAGATTAAATTGATGATTGAGAATGTTTCTAGGAGTGATTTAAAAACTATTTCATGTTGAGATCTTAGTCTAAAACGATCCTGATTTCAATATCATGGTATGAGTTCTTATTTTTTTTCTCTCTTTCGAAGCTTAAACAGCTGCTGTTGTTTTAATTTTAATTTTTTTTACTTTATATCAAGATCATTACAGCTGGATTAATCCTGTTTCATTTTCAAATCTTAAAAACATACAATTTAATCTATGTTGTAATTACATGGTTTATTATGGTTTTGGGTTTTAAAGAAGAAGATAACAGATTACGGGTTAAATAAAAATTAAGTTGAGTTTAAATCAGAAAAACAAAAGCAGCGTAGTGGTTATGGGTGTTGACAGGTTAGTGAGAGGTCACGGGTTCGAGTCCCGTCTTGGGCATTTTTTTTTTTAAGAAAAAGCTTATTAAGGTAGTTTCCATTATTATTATTATTATTATTATTATTATTATTATTATTATTATTATTATTATTATTATTATTATTATTATTATTATTATTATTATTATTATTATTATTATTATTATTATTATTATTATTATTATTATTGTTATTCTAATTATTATTCCTATTATTAGAATGATCATTATTATTAAGAATATTATTATTAAAATTTTAGAGTAGTTATCAATATAAGTATTATTAGTATTACAACTATATTAATATTATTAATATTATTATTATTATTATTATTATTATTATTATTATTATTATTATTATTATTATTATTATTATTATTATTATTATTATTATTATTATTAAGTATCATTAATATTATTAGAATTATCATTTTTACAAACACTATCATTTTTGTTATTTATATTATTATTAGTAATATTATTATTAATTATCATTATTTTTAAATATCAATATTATCATTATTATTACTACTATTTAGCAAAATATTAATTATCAATATCATTATCATTACTAACAAAGTAACTAATGATATTATCAAAAAGTATTATTTTCAACATCATTATTAAATTCAATTAATAGTATTATCATCACTATTTTTAGTATCATCATTATTATATTACCATTATCATTATGAATATTATTATTATTATTATTATTACAAAATAATACAACTCTTTTAAAATTATTTTATCAAACAAATACTTATATATATATATATATATATATATATATATATATATATATATATATATATATATATATATATATATATATATATATATATATATATATATATATATATATATATATATATATATATATATATATATATATATATATATATATATATATATATATAAATATATAACAAGTGAAATAATATATATAAACTTATTCGATTACAAGTATATGTGTTAATATATATACTTGATATAGGTTCATGAATCCAAGGTCAACACAACTCTGTACTTGTTCAGTGCCATCCTATGCATATTTACTACAAACTATCGTATCGTATCGTGAGTTTTCATAGCTCCCTTTTTATCTATATTTTTGAGCTGAGAATACATGCGCAACTTTTATAACTATTTTACGTTTAGAAACAAGTACTCAAACTTTTATGCTATATACATGCTTTGTCATGCTAAATCCCCACCGTAATATCGTTAATTGCTGAGGTATAAGATGCAAACTTAGTTATTGTGAGTAGCGCTACTGAGAGTGACGTCTCTAGTCAGTTGACCATTGGTCTTTGACTACATAATAATGATTCAACGACATGAATAACAAGTGTTACAGGGTAACTTTTGTCTAGTAGCGATATTACAAACAGCAACTCTTTCGATTGATATATTTGGTATCAATCAACTTTAAACTGAAATCTTGTGGTCTAATGCTATACTGAACTATTGATTTATGATAAACCTATGAACTCACTCAACCACGTGTTGACTTTTTAAGCATGTTTATTCTCAGGTACTTAAATATTGCTTCCGCTGTGTATTTGCTAATTGAAAGCAACATTTCAACGAGTCATTCATGGATAATTTGAAAGACTTTCATTTGCTGATTTGATGATGATTGCTTGCTATGCTTAGAGTTTTCATTACATATCATATCAATTAAAGACATTTAATGCATTGTTCATTAAATACAACGTAATCTATTTATCTTCCGCTGCAAAACTCAATAAAACATCTCATATAGAGTCGTTCTCGTTTATACAACTGTAATTTGATATAATTAGTCACAAATACCCCATGCCCTATTTGGGGGTGTGACAATAGATTTTCTGGCTAATATAATCATATATTAAATATAGTAGTTCCGTCAAATAACTTAACGAGCAGTTAACGAAGCTTAACGGGAATAACAGGTGATATGTGAAATTGTACCTCAAAATAACTAGCTAAAAACTTAACAAATATCACACAATTACAGGCAACTATAACCTGATCATGAATAACCTATAAGTAATTTTACCAGTTCGTTTCATAGAGAGCATTTTAATCAAGACTTTAAAAACTAGTAATTATCCTAGGAATTTAATAAAAGAGGTTTGGATTGTATTTTAATTCACGTAATTAACGTGAAGCAAATGAAACGAATTAACAATTAAGAGAAAATAATGTCTACTTGAATGATTCACTATCGATATGGATTGTTCTTATTACTATTACTGATTATTAAGTCTTTAATATAGCCTTATGACTTCTCACAAAGTCCATATCAATTGAAAGCAAACTCACATAAATCTTCCTCAAAAGATTGAACTATATTTGATAAAAACTAATGAGACTTGATTTGAACTAAACTCACGTAATGAGACTTGAAATAGTTACACAATTATGTAGTCCACAACCCTTTCAATTATCAATTCAATTAATGACACAATCACTTGAAATCAATTATCTAATTGTCTAGATCACCTATGTGGTGAAGCATAATTTGCATCTCAATTTAACTCACATTAAACGATTAACAATCTATGTAATTGAATTAAGAATATAGAACATGCATAACAATAGTTCTTTAATCAAACACGATTAATTTAAATTACCAGACATTAAATCCATATGATAGAACAATCCAATATCTCCAGTTTCACATTCACGTAAACACACAAAATATTTAGCCTAACATATTAAAGTTGCAAGAAACAAAGTAATAAAAATGAGAAGCATTCATGATTACATTGATAAAATTAATGAACAAATCGAATACCGAAAGTAATAAATGATGGAATAAAATTAAGAGATGAACTAATCTTCAATGGAATGATAAAAGTCTTCAAAACTCCACCAATTCGTAGCCTAAAAACTGCATCCTCTTATTAGGGTAAAAACCTCGAATATTTATAGTAGAATAAAAAGTGGGCATAACCGACCCGCATCGTGGCCGGGATCGAAGTATCGCGACCGCGATGCTTCTCTTGAATCGCGAACGGGATCGAGTCATTGCGTCCGTGATTCACCTGTTCTCGATTTCTCCAAGTTCTGTCATTATATCACAGCCAGGATACCCATAGTTGCGGCCATGATCACCCTCAGTCTCAATAACACTTCATTTTTTTCACGATTAATCTTACTTTAAGCTTATATGAAGCTAACTCTTTGCCGGAATCAACCAAAAACTTAACCAAAGACTTTTCGAGCTCAAATCATCTATTTCTTTCAAGTATCCGCTAAAGTCTTCAAATATTAGTGAAATAATAACTAAAACAACCCGATATCGCGATATAATATATGTATAATTGGAGCGATATCAAATCCCCCACACTTGAACCTTGCTTGTCCTCAAGCAAGTCTATCTTCAAGTAATGTCAACTAATGTAGAAACAAACATACTTGGACAAATCTTCAAAAAGTATAGAATCAATACATATCGATATCACCTTCAAAAGCAATAAATCCATATCGTGTAGTCTTCAATAAAATAAGCACGAGGTTCAAGCCTTCAACCAAACACAAACTTCCAAAATCGAACTCGTGATTACCCAAAAGCGTCAATACCCCGAATCAAGAACACCACGTACGGAACCAAGAAATTTTTGGCCTTACGGAAAACAAGACCTGGCTTTTGGCCATGGCGTGTGTTGTCTAAGCAACACTAGCATGAAGCCATTGCTCTACATCAAGAACACATCACAGGTTGAAGCTCAAGGCTCCTCTTCCCACAGTACGATACATCGGTGTAATACATCATGAAATGATTCATTAACTAATGCTAGTATAAAATGATGTAGATTAGGAAGTCTCCTACACCAAGTAAGAAGGGAAATCGGAAGACTTTACTTCCTTTATGGATGGACTTGAATCATCATACAATTTTGGGTTTTCTAGAACCCTGGAAGACTTTGCTTCCTTATTACACACACTCACGCAAAGAAAATACAAAATGACAAAATCATTGAGGTACCTGCACAATTTAACTTACAAAAGTGATAACATTTGCTTAATTACAAAACTACACTTGACTTTTTAACGAGTCAAAAATTTTGAAATTTCCTAATTTTTTCAACAATTTAGTCAAAAAATAAGACTCAAGCCAAGTGTATTACATCCGTGAGAATTTATATCTTTCCCCCCACACTTAAGATCATGTAATGCCCTCATTTACATGAAATCAGATAAATCAAATATAAATTCGTGAGGACAATAGAGTGAATGGGAAAAACATAACCAGATTTAGAGCAACATAATCATGAAATGGAGTGAAAGACAACTCTGCACTGACGGCCATGCCTCGATTGTCATCACATTATGGTACCTGCAATGATTACAAAAGAACAAAACACAAAAAGAAAAATATTTTTGGATTTTTGAATTTTTCAAATTTTTAGGGTTTTTAGTTTTATAACACATACATTATACAGATTATACAAGGATATACATTGTGCAAGTTTATTAACGAGTCTTGCACTAGACTCTCCTTTCTTCTCAACTGATGCTCGGATGATATGAGGTTCCATCTTTCAACCCACCGGAACCTTTAATCAAATCTCTATAGCCAATCTCATTTAATAACCAAACATCCGCCATCTTTGACTCCTTGGTCAACTCCCTAAGCATTTCCTTTTCTTTTCTAGAAAGATTTGACACCAATCTGTTCCTAACATGCTCATCTTTCTCAGACATTAAATTCCTAACCCGATTATACAACTTCCTCATTGATTTATCAATAACACTATCCTCGGGCGGTTTATCAAAAAACTTTTCCTATACCTTTCCCCCACACTTATTCGGTTTACTAGCTTCAGTTTCAACACTAGTAATTACATTCACAGAATCTACAGGTGTGGGTGTTTTAACACTAAACTTAGTCTGAAAGCTTAAGGTTTTACCTCTGTCCCTCAAAACTAGTTTACCAGTCCTCCAGTTAGTTAGCGCCCCTGCAGTTGCTAAAAATGGTCTCCCTAAAACAATCGGTAAAACCTTATCTGCAATCATATCAACAAGTATAATATCCGAGAGAAATTCTAACTCACCAACTTTAATCACCAAGTTTTCAATAATACCTACGGGTCTACCAACTTACTGGTTTAACAATCTAACACCTGTAGAAGTTGGTTTAAGGTCACCTAAATTCAACTGTAAATAAATAGAATAAGGCATAAGATTTATACTTGCACCTGAATCGGTCAAACACTTAAAAATCTCAGAACCATCAATACTACTAGGTACTACGAATGGCCCAGGATCACCCAACTTAGGTGGCATATCACTCTTCTTCAAAATAGCAGCACATTCCTCTTCAAGAAACGCGGAGGATGCATGCTCATGTACACCCTTATTTTCCATCAAGTCTTTCAAAAATTTCCCATAATTAGGCATACCTGCAAGAACATCAACTAAAGGCACATTCACACAAATATTATTAATATTATTCAACGACTTACAAACAGTTTCCTTTGGTTGCTCAGATTGGATGGCATTCGGATATGGAATGGGCGGCTTGTAAACCTACAACTTAGGTGAAGGTGTCACCTTTGGTTCCACTTCAACTTTCTCAACGTTATTTACACTAAACTCGAGAGACTCAGTAGTCTCCACACTTTTCACCTCCGACTCTGGATTACCCGAATTAGAAGAACTCCCCGTCATCAAACTCATTAAGTAATTACCACACGCGGGAGTTATATCACTTACTTGAATCCAACCATCGTTACCATTATGAGTATGAGTCGGAAGAACCTCATCAGAATCATAACCCTCAAAGCTAGAAATAGCATTCACCTACGAATAAGTAGACACTTGAGGCTCTTTATTCTTCACATCACTCCTGTTGTTATTAGTCAAGATTGTTCGGGGTGGCCCATTTTTGTTCGGATTAGTTGGCGTATTCGAAGGGAGAGCACCCGGTGATCTCTCCGTTAGCAATTGAGAAATACGCCCCACATCTCATTCCAAATTCTGTATCGAGGCCTGCTGACTTCTTACTTGTTATTTTGTCGAATCACTATCTTGCCTCAAAGATGATATACTTTCGTCAGTCTTCATTATAAAACCTCGTAATAACTCCTATAATGAAGGAACCTTATCCACATACGATTGATTCTGATTTTGATTAACGAACCCCGACGGTCCGTTCCTTTGATAACCCGAACTACCCCCTTGGTACTGATTATTGTACTAATTACCCAAGTAGTTCACATGCTCTTCCATTGTTGACTGATTACAATCCTTTGTAAGATATGGTCCCTGACATAACTCATAACCAACTTTCATAGCGTGCATCTCTCTAGTCATCGACTCCATTTGTCTTTTGAAGGTGACTAGTTGTGCCTTAATTGAAGCAAGTTCGTCACTAGTTTTGGTACTAGCGACATGAGACGATCGAGAAATATCTATCTCTTGGTGCCAATCATATGAATGTGTAGTTGTTTCAGAGATGATGTTGTAAGCTTCATCCGATATCTTTTTCATTAACGAACCACCTGCAACAATAACAATTTCTTTCCTTGTCGGCACATTAACATCCTTATAAAATATCTGGACCTTATTGATAACTCCTAAATTATACAGTTTTTTGATAACATTTTAAGGAGTTATCTTAGTATTTTTAAGACATTTTAAACCTAAAACACACTAAAATGGGTAAAATGGGGAAAAAGATAATTCTAATGATTTTATCAAAGTTATGTATCAAACATGATCAAAAACAAGGAAAATTGCAAGAAAGGCTATGAAGCCGCCGACCATGGTTCAAGGAAGTCGCCGGCTTGGAGTGAATATACCAAAATGTTCTAGAATTGCTTGCAGATTGGATGAACTTTTTGACCATGCAAACTACAGCTAAAGTCTCCGACTTCAAACTAAAGCCGTCGGCCTCAGTGACACAGTTTCACAACTTGTCGAGCAAGTTCAAGTAAAAATGAAAACAAAATCAGATAGATTGTCGGATCACTGGAGCCACCAGCCTGCTATCAAAGCCGTCAGCTTAAGTATGATGGTTATGCATTTTATGTTTGCGGATCAAGGTTAACTTGCAAAAGGAGTCACCGACCCAAGGAAGCCGCCGACTTCACCTTGAAGTCGCCAGCTTGGCAACCGTTTCTAAAAAGTATAAATAGAGGCCTCCTATTTCAGTTTTCAATGTACAATACAACACTTTCAATTTAGTTTCGTTTTTCTTTTAGGGTTTTCTCTAAAACCCTTAGATTAGGTATATTTTCCATTGTAATCAAGAATTATTCAAGTTAATTATTCAAGTTCTTTTCATCTACCTTTTGAGGTATGATTCCATCTTTATCTTATTGTTTATTCTGTTTTATTTACTTTAATCGTTTTTGTTTTTCTTCCACTATGAACTAAATATTCATAGTGGTTACGTGGACAAAAACTAAACTTCATCTGGGAATCAGATGAAGTCACCGACTTCACCAGTCCATGCTGTCGGCTTGGCTGGAACAAAGCCGCCGGCTTCGTGCTTCATCCGTACAATTTCTGGTTCTTTTCCAGATCTGTATGGTCGAGTTTCTGTAATGATATTTGAAATATTTTGAATCTGTTATGCTTTAATATACTTGTTTGACATGCTTAATGATTAAATAACATGATTTTTGGATTGATTAGTACTTGATCCAATGATCTATTATTTGATTCATGCTACTTGTTTAGATCTAGTCCATCAAACTTGTTAAATTGAATTGCATGCAACTAGGTTAAACAGCGTAATAGTGATAAACTTGTTTAATTGGAATTACGCTTATATAATACAGTTTGATATTGTTAGGCTTAATCGAATAACCTTTGTTTGGATTTGTTTAATTAATGATTGCATGAGAACTTAGTAGTAATTAACTTTCGGCTAGTAACTTGTGTTGATTTACTTGGTGTTTAATAGCTTATAAAATTTGTCAGTCTATTTGCATGTTGATCCTCATCACAAGATTAATATGTATCATGTAATTGAATTAAATATGAAGAATTGAGATGTTAGTCCTGCACATCACGTGTCTAGCATATGCTTTAAGTCTTACCTATTGAATGATATGCAACACTTAGCTTAGCCTATTAAGGGATAATAGTTGGTCTATGATTATTCTTCTTCTTTGTGTTAATATGAGTCATGAAACTTGTCTAATCTGATTCCCGTATGAGTTATTCGTTCATGTAACTGCTTTTCTTTATAATTGTTTATTTTGAATCTCCAATTCCTTATTATTTCATTGTTTTGTTAATCTTTAAAGCATCTCTTGTCTAAGAGATAAGAATCTATCCTATAAAAAGACATAAAAATCTATCTTTAATTCTTTAATAAGAATTAAACTATTTAATAAAACAACTCTTATCCGCATCTACGCTATCTTGGGATGATAACCTAAAATACTACATCTGACCGGTTTTTGTTGTTCGTTAGGGTGTTAAAAGTAAAATAAAGGTTTTAAAAATTTAAAAGTTGAAATAAAAGATAAAGCACTACTGCACACACTTTTGACACATCAACTTTTTGGCGCCGCTGTCGGGGAGCGCGGTAAATACAGAAATTGGATATACTTTGGTTATTGATATTTCTTAAAAACGGGTGATGACTGTCTTCCTTTAGGGGAGGGTTGCTGGGGTTCCGATTTAAAGGCTCCTGCTCGAACCTATCAAAGGGAATGTTTGCTTTGCTGATAATCGTTTACATAAGCCATTGGGGGTTGTTAAAGAAGTAGAAGTTAACATTGGTTATGCTTTCTATATTGTTGATTTTGTAGTTATATACATGAAAGAAGATCCGATAACTCCTTTAATTTTAGGATCTCCGTTTCTAGCTACTGATCGTGCCACCATTAACTATGCCAATAATACTTTAATCATTCGTTATGGTGCCATATTTGAATCCATTCCGCTAGTCCCGAGATCTAGAGTTCCTCGATCAAATGTGAAAATGGTTAAAATTGATAAGGAGGATGATGATGAGCTTACCGTTGATAAAATAGTGACCGAGTTCATAAAAGAGCAATACAAGCTTAGCGCCGAAGTGAGAAAGCAAATCCATGAGTTAAATGTTAAATTTGAAATGTCGTTTCGTAGGGGTCTTGACACCACATTGAATTTCTTACAACAAATTAAGATGTTAAATGAGTATGAGAAGAATAAGTGTGGGAAAAATAAGCCTAATGAGTGATCCTGTCAGAAGAATGAGTCGCGCAACTGACTCTATAATCAAAACTACCTATCCCTATATATATTTATTAGGATTATGTTTTCTAAGTATTTTGTTATTTGTTTAATTATTCACTTATGAATGTAAGAGCAATATAGCTCCTAAGTGTTAAAATATTTAAGTGATAAAAGTTATTAATAAAATGTTATGTTTGTATTATATTTTGCATTGTTTAACAAAATCTTGTCAAGTTATTTATATTCAATTCAAAAGAAGTTCGTAAAGTGTTACGCAATCATTCTATGATCCTACAATGAAGTAGCATCACTCTTTCCCTTATTCTCAATTATGTCTTTCATTTATTTACTATCTTTTATTATAAATGCAATGGGAACATTGCATAATCTAAGTGTGGGGAGGGAAGTGATTACTCACTTAAAAAGATTAAAAAGATACTACAATTTTCCCGAAAAAGTTGAAAATGGATACAAATAAATTTATTTTAGGAAGTATAAATTCTTAGTCAAACTTATGTCTTTTTACTAACTTAATCTTAAAAATAATGATAGAACTAATCTCAATTTTGAGATCGGATTGCTTGTTTAAGATAAAAAGTAAACGCCAAATATAGTGAAACAATTGCAAACTTATAGCCACTACCATATGGCATAATAAGCATGGACCACTGAGGCAGTAAAAGAGTCCCAATAAGGGCCAATTTAGAAAAATTGCCAAATGTAAAGCTAAAAGCTAAGCAGGGAAGCAAAAGAAATGAAAAACTAAAAGAGCTCAATGAAGGCCAACAAAAGAAAAGAGTTCCAATGAGAACCACACACATGTATAAATAGCTCTAGTTAGAAAACAAAAGAGTCCAATGATGACCGACTTGTATAAATTTGACTTAATAAATATTAGGACTGCTTGTAATCCTTGGTCTGGTTCAGACTAGTTCTTTCGAATAATAAAAACTAACTTCTTATTAAGACATATTTTTGACTTTGCAATTTTACTTTAACTTTATACCCATTTGAAATGATATGATTTATAAGGTTTACTTGAGGACAAGTAAAAGTTGAAGTGTGGGGAATTGGATAACTCCTAAATTATACAGTTTTTTGATAACATTTTAAGGAGTTATATTAGTATTTTTAAGACATTTTAAACCTAAAACATACTAAAATGGGTAAAATGGGGAAAAAGATAATTCTAATGATTTTATCAAAGTTATGTATCAAACAGGATCAAAAACAAGGAAAATTGCAAGAAAGGCTATGAAACCGCCGGCCAGGGTTCAAGGAAGCTGCTGGCTTGGAGTGAATATACCAGAATGTTCTAGAATTGCTTGCAGAATTGGATGAACTTGTTGACCAAGCAAAATACAACTAAAGCCACCGGCTTCAAACTAAAGCCGCCGGCCTTAGTGACACGGTTTCTCGACTTGTCGACCAAGTTCAATTAAATATGGAAACAAAATCAGAAAGATTGCCGGATCACTGAAGCCGCCGACCTGCTATCAAAGTCGTCGGATTAATTATGACGGTTACGCATTTTATGTTTGCGGATCAAGGTTAGCTTGCAAAAGGAGTCACCGACCCAAGGAAGCCGCCGACTTCACCCTGAAGCCGTCGGCTTGGCAACCGATTCTAAAAAGTATAAATAGAGGCATCCTGTTTCAGCTTTCAATGTACAATACAACACTTTAAATTTAGTTCCATTTTTCTTTCAGGGTTTTCTCTAAAACCCTTAGATTAGATTTATTTTCCATTGTAATCAACAATTATTCAAGTTAATTATTCAAGTTCTTTTCATCTACCTTTTGAGGTATGATTCTATCTTTATCTTATTGTTTATTCTGTTTTATTTACTTAATCGTTTCTGTTCGTCTTCCACTATGAACTAAACGTTCATAGTGGTTACGTGGATGAAAAATAAACTTTGCCTAGGAATCAGATGAAGCCGCCGGCTTCACCAGTCCAAGCCGCCGACTTGGCTGGAACACAGCCGTCGGCTTCGTGCTTCATCCGTACAATTTCTGGTTCTTTTCCAGATCTGTATGATCGAGTTTCTGTAATGATATTTGAACTGTTTTGAATTTGTTAGGCTTTAATATACTTGTTTGACATGCTTAATGATTAAATAACATGATTTTAGGATTGATTAGTACTTGATCCGATGATTTATTATTCAATTCATGCTACTTGTTTAGATCTAGTCCATCAAACTTGTTAAATTGAATTGCATGCAATTAGGTTAAACAGCGTAATAGTGATAAACTTGTTTAATTGGAATTACGCATATATAATACAGTTTGATATTGTTAGGCTTAATCGAAGAACCTTTGTTTAGATTTGTTTAATTAATGATTGCATGAGAACTTAGTAGTAATTGACTTTCGGCTAGTAACTTGAGTTGATCTACTTGGTGTTTAATAGCTTATAAAATTTGTCAGTCTATTTGCATGTTGATCCTCATCACAAGATTAATATGTATCATGTAATTGAATTAAATATGAAGAATTGAGATGTTAGTCATGCACATCACGTGTCTAGCATATGCTTTAAGTCCTACCTATTAAATGATATGAAACACTTAGCTTAGCATATTAAGGGATAATAGTTGGTCTATGATTATTATTCTTCTTTGTGTTAGTATGAGTCATGAAACTTGTCTAATCTGATTCCCTTATGAGTTATTCGTTCATGTAACTGCTTTTATTTATAATTATTTATTTTGAATCTTCAATTCCTTATTATTTCATTGTTTTGTTTATCTTTAAAGCATCTCTTTCCTAAGAGATAAGAATCTATCCTATAAAAAGACATAAAAATCTATCTTTAATTCTTTAATTAGAATTAAACTATTTAATAAAACAACTCTTATCCGCATCTATGCTCTCTTGGGACAATAATCTAAAATACTACATCTGACTGGGTTTTGTTGCTCGTTAGGGTGTTAAAAGTAAAATAAAGGTTTTATAAATTTAAAAGTTGAAATAAAAGATAAAGCACTATTGCACACACTTTTGACACATCACTTACTAATATTGTTCAACCCGTGTTGAGGACAATTTCGAAGCATTTTGCCGAACCGGGTCCAAACATCTTAGAGTGTTTCATTGCATTTCTGAATAAAGTGATTAATGTCACTCTGCAATTTCGCGGCCTTTGAAGCTGGAAAGAAACGCTGAAAAAATTTATCCTCCATCGTAGGCCAACTGTCAATTTCACCTCTGGCAATGATTCTAACCAGTCTTTTGCTTCATCTTTCAAAGACCAAGGGAAGACCCTCAAATAGATAACAGTGTCCGCAACTTAAGCAATCTTGAACAAATTACAGATGCTTTTGAATTTTTGAAGATGCTCGAATGCATCCTCTTTCGGTGTACCCCTGAACTGGCACTTGTGAGTTATCATATTCAGAATCTGCCCCTTAACCTCGAAATCTATGGTAACTACAAGTTGTCTGATGAGATGTCCATTACCAGCCCTCGCGGCTTTCATCATTGCTTCCATGTATTGGCATTGATCTGGTTCACCCATTGTATCTTCTTCCTTCTTGATATATTCGAAATCCGAAATATAAAAAGGTAATTCAGCGAAACCTTCGGCGATTTCCAGTTCTTCTTTAGCTTTGCTGCGTGTAGGGTAAACTCTAGACGGTTCCAGAGTTATTAGTACCACAATAAAACCGTGCGTAAATCTAAACAAAAATAACAGAAAAGAAACTTTTTCAAGAATTGCTTCTCACAAAAGGATCGAATAATTAAAAGTATGCTTAAAATCCCAATGTAGAACCGCTCCCCGGCAGCGGCACCAAAACGTTGATATGTGAAATCGTACCTCAAAATAACTAGCTAAAAACTTAACAATTATCACACAATTACAGGCAACTATAGTCTGATCATGCAGTAACCTATAAATAATTTGACCAGTTCGTTCCACAGAGAGTAGTTTAATCAAGACTTTAAAAACTAGTAATTATCCTAGGAATTTAATAAAAGAGGTTTGGATTGTATTTTAATTCACACAGTTAACGTGAAGCAAATAAAACGAATTAACAATTAAGAGAAAACGATGTCTACTTGAATTATTCACTATCGATATGGATTGTTGTTATTGTTATTACCGATTATTAAGTCTTTAATATAGCCTTATGACTTCGCACAAAGTCCAAATCAATTGAAGTTAGCAACTCACATAAACCTTCCTCAAAACATTGAACTATATTTGATAAAAACTAATGAGACTTGATTTGGACTAAACTCACGTAAAATCCTAACTATAACAATCACTTGAAATAGTTACACGATTATGTAGTTCACAATCCTTTCAATTACCAATTAAATTAAAGACACAGTCACTTGAAATCAATTATCTAATTGTCTAGATCACCTATGTGTTGAAGCATAAATTACATCTCAATTTAACTTACATTAAACGATTAACAATCTATGTAATTGAATTAAGAATATAGAACATGCATAACATTGGTTTTTTAATCAAACACGATTAATTTAAATCACAAGACATTAAATCCATATGATAGAACAATCCAATATCTCAAGTTTCACATTCAAGTAAACACACAAAATATTTAGCCTAGCATATTAAAGTTGCAAGAAACAAAGTAATAAAAACAAGAAGCATTCATGATTACAATGATAAAATTAATGAAGAAATCGAATACCGAAAGTACTAAATGATGGAACAGAATTAAGAGATGAACTAATCTTCAAAGGAATGATAAAAGTCTTCAAAACCTCCACCAATTCGTAGCCTAAAAACTGCATCCTCTTATTAGGGTAAAAACCTCGAATATTTATAGTAGAATAAAAAGTGGGCAGAACCGACCCGCATCGCGGCTGAGATCAGAGTATCACGACCGTGATGCTTCTCTTGAATCGCGACCGGGATCGAGTCATTGCGATCGCGATTCACCTATTTTCGATTTCTCCAAGTTCTGTCATTATATCACGACCGGGATACCCATAGTTGCGGCCGCGATCACCTTTAGTCTCAGTAACACTTCATTTTTTCGCGATTAATCTTACTTTAAGCTTATATGAAGCTAAATCTTTTTCGGAATCAACCAGAACCTTAACCAAAGACTTTTCGAGCTCAAATAATCTATTTCTTTCAAATATCCGCTAAAGTCTTCAAATATTAGTGAAATAATAACTAAAACAACCCGATATCGCGATATAATATATGTATAATTGGAGCGACATCAGCAGGGTTGTTACATTACCCACCGGTTATTGAAAATTTTGTCCCAAAATTTTGGTTAGTGCTATTCGTTGACATTGTGTTAGGAAATATATGCAGTTACTTTCATTTCATTAGATTTTCTCACTCTCACGTGGGTTCGAGTTCTCTACGAGTGTTCAAATGAATTCTGACAATAGTAATTATGCCTTGTTTGGGTCGTTTAGGCTTGCTGTCCAAACCTCTATGGAGTATTTAATGAGTTTAGTGTCTATGCGTATGTCAAAGAGGTGAATTGTATGGTTTTACTCTGCTTAGTGTCTCTCCAAATTTCAAAGGTGAAAGGCATCATGAAACTTTGTAAAGATTTCGCCCTCCTGACGTATACAAGTTTAATGTTCATAGAGTTCCTCAACTTTGAGGGATGCAAAAGCATGATTGTAATGAGGGAAAAAGTTTTCGTCTTGGTGTAGCCACATCAAGCATCTAGTAGTTGAATGTTAACTGGGTAAAAATGAGATAGTATACATATAGTTATATATTTGGAAGTAGAATAACAGCTGACCATTTATGAGGAGCATAAAGATGATATGACACCAAAGAATAGTGTAGTCTCGGATTATGTGCTATCTTACGTCTCGGTGTTTTCAGGTGGCAACAAATTAAATAAAAGGGTCATGTAACATGGTGCACGGTGGTGATAAGGTTGATCAGGCGTCATCACCTTCACGAGCCATTAGAACTTTGGTATGACTTAATGTAATATAACCACGTTGATCAAGCGTCCTTATATTACACTAATTCATACTTCCATTCCCACATCACTCCATACAGTTAAGATAGTATAATCATTAAGAAAGAAAATAAGCAAGGTGTAATGTTGTAACATCCTCAGATCGGGCATAGATGTAAGATGACATTTTTTCCCTTAGACATAATTGTGTGGTTATTTATGCCTTTATTTTAATTAATTTTTTATTGTTATTTTATTATTTGGTTAAGACCAGTTTGTGACAAGGGTCACAGAACATGTTCGTTTATTTAATTTGGAGTCCGTTAGGGCAGTCAAATTAAGTAAGAAAGTTATCAGATAACTGGTAAATACCCGTGTGTGATGGGGTATGGTGTTTGACTCACATATATAAGATTGTTATAGCTCATATTTCTCATTTTCTTGAATCTTCCACATACACACCGTACCTAATTTCTCTTACTTGAAAACCCTAATTCTCAAACTTGTTTTTGGAGTAAAAATTGTGTTGTTAAGATTGTTACTACTGTTTTCGTGATGATTTCAAGGTAACAATACACGAATTTCTGTCTCAAATTGATGGATTTGTATGGTTTTAAGTTAGGTTTTGTCAAAGTGGGGTTTTTTTTTTTTGTCAAATTAGTCAATTTTGATGTTGTTTGAAGTGTAAGATTTGTGTGTTTAATTTCCAAAAGGTTTTATGCAAATGATATAACTATTTTCAGGGTCAAAAATGAGTCCAAAATCGAGATTGGGTGAGTTGGGGGTGAAACCCGTCAGTTTTCTGCTGCTGCTCGATGGACACAACTGTACGGTTGCTGCCTGCAACCGCACGAGTACATTGTGCAACCGTACGGGTGTATCTGCAACCGTACAGATGCAGTGGTTTTGGTGCAACTGGCCAGTATGTGTGCAACCGTCCGAATACATGATGTAATCGTACGAATGGACTTGCAACTGTACGAATGCAGGTACAACCGTACGGATGTAGATCAGTGTTGCATTGTTGTGTAATTTGGCTGTTTTCTAGCCGTTATGTTGTCCGCGTGACTTATGATAATCAGGATGTAAATTCTGAAAATGCATGTGTTAGGTGGACTTTTAGTGGCGCTTTTGATATTGATTTATTGTACTGTGTTGTTTTGTGCTAATAAACAGAAACCAACTTGATTTGCCTTATGTTCAGATGATAAGGATAAGGAAGCCACTCAGTGATAGATTATCTGAGCTAGTTGCTAGTATTTGGTGAGTGGGTCTATCTCCGGATAGAGTATTAAGTAGCTGACACGCTACTTGTTCAGACTCTTTACTCTTATGTTTATATCCATCGTGATTGCCATGTATAGTTAGATATTGCCATGTTAGTTAGGACGATTGCATGACTGATTATCTGTGATAGTATGTACCCACTGTTAGTTGGACACCAACCGAGGCGGCAAGTCTGGGAACCCACCGAGGTGACAAAGTTGCCTGGTCGGGTCATGATGTTACTGATGGTTCAGTATAGTATAGAAGGATGCATGTGTTGCGTCTGGACTGTTATACAGTGGAGATAGTAAAGCAGACTATCGGTAGATTGTAGCCTAATCAGCTAAGTCATTTGCTCGTACAAGCCGTCGATCCTCACATTGTCAGTTGTTGTTGTATGCTAGTTCAGGACGTTAGCATATATGTGACCCTTCCATGTTCAGTTGTTTATACTTGGTCTGTTAGATAGTATCCATTCACTTAGCAGTTGTGCTAATCCCCCACATTTCCACCCATTGCAGGTTTAGGTAGTGTTGATTAGGATGAGTGTTGCGGACGGATTAGAAGACATGTTTGACTATGAGTTGACTCTGATGTTTTCTGATTTTTAATGTTTTAACGTAACACCGATGTTTTGGAATATTGTAATCACGTTAACTAAGATGATTTATTAACTATGGTTTATAAACATTAACCAGGGTTATTTTAGTAATTAAATGTAATTCCGCTGTGATAAAAAAATTAGGGTGTTACAAGTTGGTATCAGAGCTGGTTTAACCTAACTGGCAGGTTAATCGTAGAGGGGGTTCTCACAGTGGCGACCTGTGACAAAGCATTGGCTCTTACCCCTTGCAATCCCTTTATGTGTAAAGGGTTGGCCGTCTGGGCAGAGATGCGGGCTGTAAAACCAGGCTTTGAGGTACGCTCAATGGTCACCCTGTGCGCAAGATCGATACTGAGTGGGATGCGTCCCCAACTTATGTTGCAAGTTGGTATCAGAGCGTGGTTTAGCAGCAAGTACGTGCGCGTATTTGTTCCTAAACCCTGAGTTAAGTCAAACATGTTAGTGGAATGAGGGCTAAGTGAATGTAGGATGCTGTGCATGTTAGTATTTAGTAAACTAACAGTTATCCACTAAGCTTTTGTGCGAGTGTTTTGTAGCACAGATGGCAGATAATAATGATGCGAACGCTACAAACCCGATCCACCCTGGAACGTTTAGTGCTCCAGATGTGGAGGATGAGGCAGAGGTTTATGGGGCTGAATATATGCATGAACTTGAAGGTAAACTCAAAGAAGCTCAGGAGAAGGTTGCTGAGCTTGAGTTAGCTAGAAATTCAGGTAATGAGGATACACCACCGGGTTTTTCCACTGCTCAATCACACACCGTACCGCAGATACACCAGAACCAGTACCAATACCCATTCTAGAACTAACTCCCTCAGCATGTCATGCCACCACATAATTACTTTCAGTATCAAAATCTCATGATGATGAACCAAGTACAGCCACCCATATATCACCAATCATTTCCATAACAACAATTCCAACAACAATACCAGCCATAAAAAAGATGCACCTTTAAACAATTCAGAGATTATGGACCATCTCCGTTCTCGGGAAGTTCAGATCCATCCGTGACTCTTAATTGGTTACGGGAGGTTGAAAAGGCATTTGAAGCTAGTCAGTGTGAACCAGAACTGAAGGGACGTATGCCAGTAGGTTGTTGAAAGACAGAGCTATGGCGTGGTAGGATTTTGTGATAGAAAGTGTTCCTCCAGAGCAAATAAAAATGATCACTTGGGAGCAGTTTTATGGTAAGGTATGTGAGCAGTATTGCAACGTGTTTGACTTGAACAGAATCAAGATGGAGTTTTTGGAGATGCGGATGACACCTCAGATGTCAATTGATGAGGTAATTGAGAAATACATGGACAACTTAAGGTTTGTGAAACAATGGGTGCCTGATGAACAATCAAGAATCCAGCATTTTGTGAACATGATCTTACCAGAGTACAGGACCTTTGTGAGGTTAGCATTGATGTTATCTCAGGCTTTTGTGATGGCAAAGATGGTGGAAAGTGATGTACGAGCAGCAAGGGGTATGAATTTAGGAAACGTTATATCGTAGGGTAGTCAGGCTACCAGTCAGTTAGGTTCTAAGTCTAAGAAATCTTTTGGGTTTAGACAAAAGGGTAAAGGTAATCAAGCAAGTTCAGGGTGTGGTTCAGGAAGGAGAGAATGGTGTAAAGGTTGTAAGTCTTCTCATAGTGGGCAGTGTTCAGAGGCAATAAGAAGGTGTTTAAGATGTGATATGGTAGGTCATAAATCTCAGGGGTGTTCCTTCAGGGAGAATGTGTGTTGGAGTAGTCATCAGTTGGGTCACCGTTCAGCAAGTTGTCAGACGTCTGATATCGCCTAAAAAGTCACGTTTTCACCCCGGTATTAAGGCCCCAAAACAAGAAACATTCAAACTTTATCGAAAAAATACCCACTTTTTTGGTTAGAATTGAAGAACAAGTAATTACGAAGACGGTGCAAAAAGAATCAAGAGAATCGAAGCTAAAACGAAGATTCTAGAGCGAAAATAGTGAAAGACAAGAAATCAAGTTACGATACAGGGAATCAGCAAGCCAAACGGATTTCCAAACAGCCTACCTAATGGCACGCCTGGCTCATAAACGGCCTACCACACGCCCAAGATAAACAGCCCCTACAAACGGCTTGATCTGGCAAACGGCCCCTGCAAACGGCATGCCAAACGGCCTGCCAGCCGTTTGCAGGCAAAATCCATGCTTATTTAAAGGGTCTTTGTCATTCATTCCAAAACACACTTCAATTCACTTCTTTCTCTCTCTAGTATAATATTAGTCATACTTTCAAGGTCTTCGACTCCGTGCGGGAAACCTAGTACCCGGAGAAGAACGCCGAAGATTGTATTAGGAGCGGTCTGGAGTTTGAAGTTGTCACTTTTGTATTCGGAACTCGTTTAATCTACTGGTACTTCTATCCTTTATCTTTATATATTGTCTTCTATCATTATGTTCTGTGATGTTTTTGCCATGATTAGCGAGTAGTTATCTTTAGTGTATGCTATGATGTAAGCAGTTATAATGCCGAAATAATGTTATGGTTTGTGTATGTTGTTGAAATGCTTTCCGATTATGCTTTAAACTCAATCGCTTTTCCAACTAATAGAATGTAGTTATTGGCTCTGTTATTAGGAAGTCGCGAACCTCGATTCAGAGTACACTATCTGTGTCACCCCTTGGTAAGAGAAGTCTATCGAATACAACGTAAGATCGACTGAGGCACACCGGTTGTAGTAAGTCAATCAAGGTTTGGATTCCGACTGAGGACTCCTTCGTAGTGAAACATCTGACTAGACCCTTAGTACATTGTCGGTCCCACACCATGCTAGTGTAGTCACCAAGCATATAAACTTCGTACGTGCATGTTGAAGCACAACGGTTGTTGTAAGCTGTACCTCTGCTAAGTAAGGCCATGGAACACGGTCAGTATTGATTAGTACACTGCACCATAACGTGGTCTCAAGCATTGCACTCCGCTTGAGGGATTCTTATCTAATTAAGGAACTGTTTGTTTGAACACATAAAAGATTGGATCGTTAGGATAACCGAACGTGTTCATGGAAGTCAACCTGACTTAGCCATGGTGTTCTTTATGGTTGAAATCTTTTTAAGGGCCTAACTATCTTTTAAAACCAATAATTAACGAAAGCATTGAAATACATCACGTCTCTCAGATATGGTAAACCCTGTATTTTATTATGCTTAAGAAAGTTTAGACCTTTGTGGAATATTAATACGTCACCCAACTGAGTCGCTTAATTGGATGAGCCGTCTGAACGTGTATGCCTGTAGTCAGACTCCACGGGCGTTGGGGGTAAGGGAAGTTGCTGTCTATTCAGAATCTTCAAGCGTATCGCATTACCCAGTGACATGTCTTACTACAGGGGCGTTTAAGACTAGTGTAAAGAATACAAGGTCTCTGCCTATTCATGAGCCATAATTTTATAATCTCGGTAGAATAACTGATGAAATCATAGTATGAACTTGCTTTAACCTTATATGAATTACGAATTTTATCGCATTTACTTTATCTGTCTTATAAACTAGAAAAACCCAAAATTAGGTAACCACTACTCCTTCATAACTATCTTAAGCTTTAATATAGGTTCGATTCTACTGATATCTTAAAAATACGACTCTAGGTCATACTTCCCTTACTCATAATAAGTAGTAGTACGATTTAGACCCCGCTAAATATAAATTTAAAAACAGTACCCCTCTCTTGGTTGTTGATTCTGATGTATTGCGACCTAACGACACCGCACAAATAAAACCGTCCGTTTCGACCATATCAAGAGGGAAGCTAGTTTTTGACGCCGCTGCTGGGGAACTGATATCAGACAATAATGCTCTCTATCAAACTTATTCACAAGCATTTAGTGGTGTCGAAGAAAGACAATTATACATGGGCTTGGTTGTTGGATTTTCTGAACAGTCTCCAATTATATTGGGACCAAAAGGATCCTGCCTCTCCGTAGTCGGCCTGGCCACTTGGTTTGTTGAATAGTTCGCGCGAAGCTCTGTTATCGAAATACCTGGGAATCAGTAGCTAGAACCAAAAACATATTCAACCTTAGGATAGTTAGCTTATCTTTGACTAAAGTAGATTACTTTAGACTACTTTAGATTAAGATTACCTTAGATTACATTAGAATTACCTTAGATTATCTTAGAAATTTAGTTTATCTGCTTAAAATTAAAAAACAAAAAGGCATACCCAGTATATGACCCAAACCCGATCTAGACCAGGGCCGTTGTTATTCGTACCTGATCTAGACGCAATAATCTCTAAAGCACGCAAGGAAGCACGAATCAGAAATAAAATGGCGTTACGCGTTACTTTAGCAAAAAATACCAAACCCTCGTTTGAAGGTCGAGGAGGAACAATCAGAGTTCCAGAGATTCAAGGACACTCGTTCGAGTTAAAATATCACATCATCCAGCTCATCCAGTATAGCTGTCAGTTTCATGGATTACCGAATGACGATCCTAATTCTCACCTTGATAAATTCATATCTCTTTCGAACTCCTACAAACAGCCAGGGATATGACAAGATATACTCTGGCTATACTTGTTTCCCTATTCTCTCACTCATCATGCTCAAACATGGTTCGAAGGACTGGAAAAAGATTCCATCACGTCATGAACGAAGATGGCTACTAAATTCCTAACCAAATATTTCCCTGCTTCTAAACAAACCAAACTAAAGAATGACATCATTAACTTCAAACAAAGTTATAATGAATCTCTTTACACTGCATGGGAGCGATTCAAAACCCTGCTGAAGAAGTGCCCTAATCATCAGCTAGAACGGTCAGCTCAAATCTGTACCTTCTACAATGGTCTTACAGTAAATCATAGGATGACGATCGATGTAGCAGCTTAAGGAAATCTGATGAACCAAACCGCAGACGAAGCATGGGAATTGCTCGAGAATATGACAATGCATCATCATGACTGGAACAGTGGTGATGTAGTGACCCGAACTTTTCCATGTTTATATATATTAATTGAGATTGATATTTACATGATTAAATGTTTCCAACATGTTAAGCAATCAAACTTGTTAAGACTTGATTAATTGAAATATGTTTCATATAGACAATTGACCACCCAAGTTGACCGGTGATTCACGAACGTTAAAACTTGTAAAAACTATACGATGACATATATATGGTTATATATATAGTTAACATGTTTTTATTATAAGTATGTATCTCATTAGGTATTTTAACAATGAGTTATATACATAAAAATGAGACTATTAATTTAAGAAACTCGAAAACGATATATATAACGATTATCGTTATAACAACGTCTTACTAGGTACATATGAATCATATTAAGATATTGATACACTTGGTTAATTATGTTAAATGATAAGTAAATATATTATTAAGTGTATTAACAATGAAATACATATGTAAAAATAAGACTACTAACTTAATGATTTCGAAACGAGACATATGTGTAACGATTATCGTTGTAACGACATTTAACTGTATATACATCATACTAAGATATATTATATATCATAATATCATGATAATATAACAATTTAACATCTCATTTGTTATTATAAATATTGGGTTAACAACATTTAACAAGATCGTTAACCTAAAGGTTTCAAAACAACACTTATATGTAACGACTAACGATGACTTAACGACTCAGTTAAAATGTATATACATGTAGTGTTTTAATATGTATTTATACACTTTTGAAAGACTTCAATACACTTATCAAAATACTTCTACTAAACAAAAATTCTTACAATTACATAATCGTTCAGTTTCATCAACAATTCTACTCGTATGCACCCGTATTCGTACTCGTACAATACACAGCTTTTAGATGTATGTACTATTGGTATATACACTCCAATGATCAGCTCTTAGCAGCCCATATGAGTCACCTAACACATGTGGGAACCATCATTTGGCAACTAGCATGAAATATCTCATAAAATTACAAAAATATGAATAATCATTCATGACTTATTTACATGAAAACAAAATTACATATCCTTTATATCTAATCCATACACCAACGACCAAAAACACCTACAAACACTTTCATTCTTCAATTTTCTTCATCTAATTGATCTCTCTCAAGTTCTATCTTCAAGTTCTAAGTGTTCTTCATATATTTTACAAGTTCTAGTTACATAAAATCAAGAATACTTTCAAGTTTGCTAGCTCACTTCCAATCTTGTAAGGTGATCATCCAACCTCAAGAAATCTTTGTTTATTACAGTAGGTTATCATTCTAATACAATGTAATAATCATATTCAAACTTTGGTTCAATTTCTATAACTATAACAATCTTATTTCAAGTGATGATCGTACTTGAACTTGTTTTCGTGTCATGATTCTGTTCAAGAACTTCGAGCCATCCAAGGATCCGTTGAAGCTAGATCCATTTTTCTCTTTTCCAGTAGGTTTATCCAAGGAACTTAAGGTAGTAATGATGTTCATAACATCATTCGATTCATACATATAAAGCTATCTTATTCGAAGGTTTAAACTTGTAATCACTAGAACATAGTTTAGTTAATTCTAAACTTGTTCGCAAACAAAAGTTAATCCTTCTAACTTGAATTTTAAAATCAACTAAACACATGTTCTATATCTATATGATATGCTAACTTAATGATTTAAAACCTGGAAACACGAAAAACACCGTAAAACCGGATTTACGCCGTCTTAGTAACACCGCGGGCTGTTTTGGGTTAGTTAATTAAAAACTATGATAAACTTTGATTTAAAAGTTGTTATTCTGAGAAAATGATTTTTATTATGAACATGAAACTATATCCAAAAATTATGGTTAAACTCAAAGTGGAAGTATGTTTTCTAAAATGGTCATCTAGACGTCGTTCTTTCGACTGAAATGACTACCTTTACAAAAATGACTTGTAACTTATTTTTCCAACTATAAACCTATACTTTTTCTGTTTAGATTCATAAAATAGAGTTCAATATGAAACCATAGCAATTTGATTCACTCAAAACGGATTTAAAATGAAGAAGTTATGGGTAAAACAAGATTGGATAATTTTTCTCATTTTAGCTACGTGAAAATTGGTAACAAATCTATTCCAACCATAACTTAATCAACTTGTATTGTATATTATGTAATCTTGAGATACCATAGACACGTATACAATGTTTTGACCTATCATGTCGACACATCTATATATATTTCGGAACAACCATAGACACTCTATATGTGAATGTTGGAGTTAGCTATACAGGGTTGAGGTTGATTCCAAAATATATATAGTTTGAGTTGTGATCAATACTGAGATACGTATACACTGGGTCGTGGATTGATTCAAGATAATATTTATCGATTTATTTCTGTACATCTAACTGTGGACAACTAGTTGTAGGTTACTAACGAGGACAACTGACCTAATAAACTTAAAACATCAAAATATATTAAAAGTGTTGTAAATATATTTTGAACATACTTTGATATATATGTATATATTGTTATAGGTTCGTGAATCAACCAGTGGCCAAGTCTTACTTCTTGAAGAAGTAAAAATCTGTGAAAGTGAGTTATAGTCCCACTTTTAAAATCTAATATTTTTGGGATGAGAATACATGCAGGTTTTATAAATGATTTACAAAATAGACACAAGTACGTGAAACTACATTCTATGGTTAAATTATTGAAATCGAATATGCCCCTTTTTATTAAGTCTGGTAATCTAAGAATTAGGGAACAGACACCCTAATTGACGCGAATCCTAAAGATAGATCTATCGGGCCCAACAAGCCCCATCCAAAGTACCGGATGCTTTAGTACTTCGAAATTTATATCATGTCCGAAGGAGGATCCCGGAATGATGGGGATATTCATATATGCATATTGTTAATGTCGATTACCAGGTGTTCACCATATGAATGATTTTTATCTCTATGTATGGGATGTGTATTGAAATATGAAATCTTGTGGTCTATTGTTACGATTTGATATATATAGGTTAAACCTATAACTCACCAACATTTTTATTGACATTTAAAGCATGTTTATTCTCAGGTGAATATTAAGAGCTTCCGCTGTTGCATACTAAAATAAGGACAAGATTTGGAGTCCATGTTTGTATGATATTGTGTAAAAACTGCATTCAAGAAACTGATTTCGATGTAACATATTTGTATTAAAAACCATTATGTAATGGTCGTGTGTAAACAGGATATTTTAGATTATCATTATTTGATAATCTACGTAAAGCTTTTTAAACCTTTATTTATGAAATAAAGATTATGGTTTGTTTTAAAAATGAATGCAGTCTTTGAAAAACGTCTCATATAGAGGTCAAAACCTCGCAACGAAATCAATTAATATGGAACGTTTTTAATCTATTAGAACGGGACATTTCAGTTGGTATCCGAGCGTTGGTCTTAGAGAACCAGAATTTTGCATTAGTGTGTCTTATCGAGTTTGTTAGGATGCATTAGTGAGTCTGGACTTCGACCATGTTTACTTGAAAAATGATTGCTTAACAAATTTTGTTGGAAACTATATATTTTTAACATGTGAATATTATGTGATATATTAATCTCTTAACGCGTTTGATATTATGTGATAGATGTCTACCTCTAGAACAAGTCTCATTGACTCACCTAATAATAATGAAGAGTCAAATGTAAATTGGAATGATTCATGGACTGATTCACAAGTTCCCGAAGAGGAACCGGAAGAAGAGTCGGAACCGGAAGAAGAATCGGAACCGGAAGAAGAATCGGAACCGGGTGAAGAAATAGAACCGGTGGGGGAAATAATAAAACGGTTAAGTAAAAGAAAATCCTCAACCAACCGACCAAGGTTAATTATGGTCAATGGTGTTTCCACCAAGGAAGCAAAATATTGGGAGGATTACCAATTCTCCGATGAATCGGATTCCGACGAGAATTCCGATGATGATATAGAAATTACCCCAACTGAATTTAAAAAGGCAAAAGAAAATAATAAGGGAAAGGGCATAAAAATAGAGAAATCCAATTCCAACCCCGATGAACTTTATATGTATCGTCAACCCCCGAAGTCCTTAAGTTGTAACAATGACCCGGGAACCTCTAAACCACCAGGTTTTTCTAAACCGTTGTGGAAAACGACAGTTAGTATTAGGGCAACATCATATATCCCTAGAAACTTGGCAAAACGAACCAAAACTGAAGAAGAAGAAACGAGCGAGTCGGAATAAGATAGTTGTATTCGTGTGGTGTAATATATGTAATATAGTGTGCTTATGCTTTATGATATATGTAAAAATTGTTTGTATTAATAAGTATTTTTTTTATGAATCTAACTCTTGTCTATTTTACAGTTTAAAAACACAAAATGGATAGACAACCCAATATTTTAAGAGACCTACCCGGAGACATGATTGATGAAATCTTGTCTAGAGTCGGTCAGAATTCCTCGGCACAACTATTTAACGCGAGATCAGTTTGTAAGACATTCGAAGAACGTTCCAAGAATGTCTTGGTTTATAAGAGACTTTCGTTTGAAAGATGGGGGATATCACATTGGGAAACCCATAAGTTACGATGTGTTTACTTTGACGCATATATTGCGGGGAACCCAAATGCTATTTTACGCAACGGGTTAAGAAATTATTTTGACTCAATATATCCGAATATTGGACTTCGTGATTTAGAAAAAGCGGCTAACATGCAACATAAAGAAGCATGTTATGCTTACGGATTAGTAATGTTCGCTTCTCACCAAAGTGAGAACAAGAACATCGGGCTACAACTATTAAACAAAACGTTTCCACAAGTGACGGAGTCGGTAATTGGGGTAAGAAATGAGGTTTTTAGATTGTTACGGGACTGTTGGACATTACGTAACCCTCGTCCCTTTGACGACGTTACAACACGCTGTCTTATCAACGGCCATAACGGTTATGTTCCACAAGACCAAGGATGGGAAGTAGTCCTAGTAAAACCAGAATGCATGACTTGTTTCTGGACGTATGAATTACGTGTCTTTATTGCCTTTGCTGAACGACTTGTGTACTAGCTAGAATTATCTTCACAACTATTTTGTATCAAAGTTATTGTGTGCTATATTTCATGCTTTATGTAAAATAAGCGGTATTGTAAGTTTGTAAAATATTGTATAAAATTTTGAAAGCGAAATATTATTATAATCAGTTTTTCATATAGAATTGTAGTAGTTAAATTGTATATTAGCTACTAAGTATGAACTTAACGGGTAGGTACTACCCGAATTTAAACTTATAAAACGCTAATATGAAGAAAAAGCTTTTATAAATGAGTTCATATTATGCTACGAAATACTATTAACTACTCTTAATATTCTGTATGATTAACTTGTTCCATTTGACTATTTTGAAGGAAATGGCACCGACTACTCGACACACCGTGAATATGAATGAAGAGGAATTACGTACTTTTCTAGCTTCAAACATAGCCGCAGTACAGGCTGCGCTACATACCAACAATAACCTTGGATCTAGCAGTACAGGAAATCGTGTAGGATGCACCTACAAAGAATTCACTGCCTGCAAACCTTTGGAATTTGATGGAACTGAAGGACCGATCGGATTGAAACGGTGGACCGAGAAGGTCGAATCGGTGTTTGCCATAAGTAAGTGTACTGAAGAGGACAAAGTGAAGTACGCTACGCATACCTTCACAGGTTCTGCGTTAACATGGTGAAAAACCTATCTAGAGCAAGAGGGACAAGACGATGCGTACGCACTACCGTGGTCAGCATTCAAGCACTTGATGAACGATAAGTACCATCCCAGAACCGAGGTCAATAAGCTCAAGACAGAACTTAGAGGGTTACGAACCCAAGGATTTGATATTACCACGTACGAAAGACGATTCACAGAATTGTGCCTATTGTGTCCGGGAGCATTCGAAGATGAGGAAGAGAAGATCGACGCGTTTGTGAAAGGATTACCGGAAAGAATCCAAGAAGATATAAGTTCACACGAGCCCGCCTCCATACAACAGGCATGTAGAATGGCTCACAAACTAGTGAACCAGATTGAAGAAAGAATTAAAGAACAGACTGCTGAAGAGGCCAATGTGAAGCAAGTCAAAAGAAAGTGGGAGGAAAACGGTGATAAGAATCACCAATACAACAACAACAGCAATTACAACAATAATCGCAACAATTATCCCAACAATCGCAACATTAATCGCAACTACAACAAACGGCCCAACAACAACAACAACAACAACAATAACAACAGCAACTACAACAATCGTCCCAACAACAATAACAATCGCAACAACAACAACAACAACAACAACAACAATCAGAAGCAGCTATGCCAAAGGTGTGAAAAGTATCACTCGGGGTTCTGCACCAAATTTTGCAATAAGTGTAAAAGAAATGGTCATAGCGCGGCAAAGTGTGAGATCTACGGACTAGGGGTTAACAGAACGAAAGGAACAAATGGTGTCGGAACGAGTAATGGCGGAGCAAGTAGTGTCGGAGCAAGTTATGCCAATGTAGTTTGTTATAAAAGTGGAAAACCGGGCCACATTATTAGAAATTTCCCGAACCAGGAGAACACGAATGGACAAGGCCGCGGAAGAGTTTTCAATATTAATGCGGCAGAGGCACAGGAAGACCCGGAGCTTGTTACGGGTACGTTTCTTATTGACAATAAATCTGCTTACGTTTTATTTAATTCGGGTGCGGATAGAAGCTATATGAGTAGAGATTTTTGTGCTAAATTAAGTTGTCCATTGACGCCTTTGGATAGTAAATTTTTACTCGAATTAGCAAATGGTAAATTAATTTCAGCAGATAATATATGTCGGAATCGAGAAATTAAACTGGTTAGCGAAACATTTAAGATTGATTTGATACCAGTAGAGTTAGGGAGTTTTGATGTGATAATCGGTATGGACTGGTTGAAAGAAGTGAAAGCAGAGATCGTCTGTTACAAAAATGCAATTCGCATTATACGAGAAAAAGGAAAACCCTTAATGGTGTACGGAGAAAAGGGCAACACGAAGCTACATCTTATTAGTAATTTGAAGGCACAAAAACTAATAAGAAAAGGTTGCTATGCTGTTCTAGCACACGTCAAAAAAGTACAAACTGAAGAAAAGAGCATCAATGATGTTCCCATTGCAAAAGAATTTCCCGATGTATTTCCGAAAGAATTACCGGGATTACCCCCACATCGATCCGTTGAATTTCAAATAGATCTTGTACCAGGAGCTGCACCAATAGCTCGTGCTCCTTACAGACTCGCACCCAGCGAGATGAAAGAACTGCAAAGCCAATTACAAGAACTTTTAGAGCGTGGTTTCATTCGACCAAGCACATCACCGTGGGGAGCTCCTGTTTTGTTTGTCAAGAAGAAAGATGGTACATTCAGGTTGTGTATCGACTACCGAGAGTTGAACAAACTTACCATCAAGAACCGCTACCCACTACCGAGAATCGACGACTTATTTGATCAACTACAAGGCTCGTCTGTTTATTCAAAGATTGACTTACGTTCCGGGTATCATCAAATGCGGGTGAAAGAAGATGATATTCCAAAGACTGCTTTCATAACACGTTACGGTCATTACGAGTTTATGGTCATGCCGTTTGGTTTAACTAATGCACCAGCTGTGTTCATGGACCTTATGAACCGAGTGTGTGGACCATACCTTGACAAGTTTGTCATTGTTTTCATTGATGACATACTTATTTACTCAAAGAATGACCAAGAACACGGTGAACATTTGAGAAAGGTGTTAGAAGTATTGAGGAAGGAAGAATTGTACGCTAAGTTTTCAAAGTGTGCATTTTGATTGGAAGAAGTTCAATTCCTCGGTCACATAGTGAACAAAGAAGGTATTAAGGTAGATCCGGCAAAGATAGAAACTGTTGAAAAGTGGGAAACCCCGAAAACTCCGAAACACATACACCAGTTTTTAGGACTAGCTGGTTACTACAGAAGGTTCATCCAAGACTTTTCCAGAATAGCAAAACCCTTGACTGCATTAACGCATAAAGGGAAGAAATTTGAATGGAAGGATGAACAAGAGAAAACGTTTCAGTTATTGAAGAAAAAGCTAACTACGGCACCTATATTGTCATTGCCTGAAGGGAATGATGATTTTGTGATTTATTGTGACGCATCAAAGCAAGGTCTCGGTTGTGTATTAATGCAACGAACGAAGGTGATTGCTTATGCGTCTAGACAATTGAAGATTCACGAGCAAAATTATACGACGCATGATTTGGAATTAGGCGCGGTTGTTTTTGCATTAAAGACTTGGAGGCACTACTTATATGGGGTCAAAAGTATTATATATACTGACCTCAAAAGTCTTCAACACATATTTAATCAGAAACAACTGAATATGAGGCAGCGTAGGTGGATTGAATTGTTGAATGATTACGACTTTGAGATTCGTTACCACCCGGGGAAGGCAAATGTGGTAGCCGATGCCTTGAGCAGGAAGGACAGAGAACCCATTCGAGTAAAATATATGAATATAATGATTCATAATAACCTTACTACTTAAATAAAGGAGGCGCAACAAGGAGTTTTAAAAGAGGGAAATTTAAAGGATGAAATACCCAAAGGATTGGAGAAGCATCTTAATATTCGGGAAGACGGAACCCGGTATAGGGCTGAAAGGATTTGGGTACCAAAATTTGGAGATATGAGAGAAATGGTACTTAGAGAAGCTCATAAAACCAGATACTCAATACATCCTGGAACGGGGAAGATGTACAAGGATCTCAAGAAACATTTTTGGTGGCCGGGTATGAAAGCCGATGTTGCTAAATATGTAGGAGAATGTTTGACGTGTTCTAAGATCAAAGCTGAGCATCAGAAACCATCAGGTCTACTTCAACAACCCGAAATCCCGGAATGGAAATGGGAAAACATTACCATGGATTTCATCACTAAATTGCCAAAGACTGCAAGTGGTTTTGATACTATTTGGGTAATAGTTGATCGTCTCACCAAATCAGCACACTTCCTGCCAATAAGAGAAGATGACAAGATGGAGAAGTTAGCACGACTGTATTTGAAGGAAGTCGTTTCCAGACATGGAATACCAATCTCTATTATCTCTGATAGGGATGGCAGATTTATTTCAAGATTCTGGCAGACATTACAGCAAGCATTAGGAACTCGTCTAGACATGAGTACTGCCTATCATCCGCAAAATGATGGGCAGAGCGAAAGGACGATACAAACGCTTGAAGACATGCTACGAGCATGTGTTATTGATTTCAGAAACAGTTGGGATCGACATCTACCGTTAGTAGAATTTTCCTACAATAACAGCTACTATTCAAGCATAGAGATGGCACCGTTTGAAGCACTTTATGGTAGAAAGTGCAGGTCTTCGATTTGTTGGAGTGAAGTGGGGGATAGACAGATTACGGGTCCGGAGATTATACAAGAAACTACCGAGAAGATCATCCAAATTCAACAACGGTTGAAAACCGCCCAAAGTCGACAAAAGAGCTACGCTGACATTAAAAGAAAAGATATAGAATTTGAAATTGGAGAGATGGCCATGCTTAAAGTTGCACCTTGGAAAGGCGTTGTTCGATTTGGTAAACGAGGAAAATTAAATCCAAGGTATATTGGACCATTCAAGATTATTGATCGTGTCGGACCAGTAGCTTACCGACTTGAGTTACCTCAACAACTCGCGGCTGTACATAACACTTTCCACGTCTCAAATTTGAAGAAATGTTTTGCTAAAGAAGATCTCACTATTCCGTTAGATGAAATCCAAATCAACGAAAAACTTCAATTCATCGAAGAACCCGTCGAAATAATGGATCGTGAGGTTAAAATACTTAAGCAAAACAAGATACCAATTGTTAAGGTTTGATGGAATGCTCGTAGAGGACCCGAATTCACCTGGGAGCATGAAGATCAGATGAAGAAGAAATACCCGCATCTATTTCCAGAAGATTCGTCAACAGCTTCAACAGCTTAAAATTTCGGGACGAAATTTATTTAACGGGTAGGTACTGTAGTGACCCGAACTTTTCCATGTTTATATATATTAATTGAGATTGATATTTACATGATTAAATGTTTCCAACATGTTAAGCAATCAAACTTGTTAAGACTTGATTAATTGAAATATGTTTCATATAGACAATTGACCACCCAAGTTGACCGGTGATTCACGAACGTTAAAACTTGTAAAAACTATACGATGACATATATATGGTTATATATATAGTTAACATGTTTTTATTATAAGTATGTATCTCATTAGGTATTTTAACAATGAGTTATATACATAAAAATGAGACTATTAATTTAAGAAACTCGAAAACGATATATATAACGATTATCGTTATAACAACGTCTTACTAGGTACATATGAATCATATTAAGATATTGATACACTTGGTTAATTATGTTAAATGATAATTAAATATATTATTAAGTGTATTAACAATGAAATACATATGTAAAAATAAGACTACTAACTTAATGATTTCGAAACGAGACATATGTGTAACGATTATCGTTGTAACGACATTTAACTGTATATACATCATACTAAGATATATTATATATCATAATATCATGATAATATAACAATTTAACATCTCATTTGTATTATAAACATTGGGTTAACAACATTTAACAAGATCGTTAACCTAAAGGTTTCAAAACAACACTTACATGTAACGACTAACGATGACTTAACGACTCAGTTAAAATGTATATACATGTAGTGTTTTAATATGTATTTATACACTTTTGAAAGACTTCAATACACTTATCAAAATACTTCTACTTAACAAAAATTCTTACAATTACATCCTCGTTCAGTTTCATCAACAATTCTACTCGTATGCACCCGTATTCGTACTCGTACAATACACAGCTTTTAGATGTATGTACTATTGGTATATACACTCCAATTATCAGCTCTTAGCAGCCCATGTGAGTCACCTAACACATGTGGGAACCATCATTTGGCAACTAGCATGAAATATCTCATAAAATTACAAAAATATGAGTAATCATTCATGACTTATTTACATGAAAACAAAATTACATATCCTTTATATCTAATCCATACACCAACGACCAAAAACACCTACAAACACTTTCATTCTTCAATTTTCTTCATCTAATTGATCTCTCTCAAGTTCTATCTTCAAGTTCTAAGTGTTCTTCATATATTTTACAAGTTCTAGTTACATAAAATCAAGAATACTTTCAAGTTTGCTAGCTCACTTCCAATCTTGTAAGGTGATCATCCAACCTCAAGAAATCTTTGTTTCTTACAATAGGTTATCATTCTAATACAAGGTAATAATCATATTCAAACTTTGGTTCAATTTCTATAACTATAAAAATCTTATTTCAAGTGATGATCTTACTTGAACTTGTTTTCGTGTCATGATTCTGCTTCAAGAACTTCGAGCCATCCAAGGATCCGTTGAAGCTAGATCCATTTTTCTATTTTCCAGTAGGTTTATCCAAGGAACTTAAGGTAGTAATGATGTTCATAACATCATTCGATTCATACATATAAAGCTATCTTATTCGAAGGTTTAAACTTGTAATCACTAGAACATAGTTTAGTTAATTCTAAACTTGTTCGCAAACAAAAGTTAATCCTTCTAACTTGAATTTTAAAATCAACTAAACACATGTTCTATATCTATATGATATGCTAACTTAATGATTTAAAACCTGGAAACACGAAAAACACCGTAAAACCGGATTTACGCCGTCGTAGTAACACCGCGGGCTGTTTTGGGTTAGTTAATTAAAAACTATGATAAACTTTGATTTAAAAGTTGTTATTCTGAGAAAATGATTTTTATTATGAACATGAAACTATATCCAAAAATTATGGTTAAACTCAAAGTGGAAGTATGTTTTCTAAAATGGTCATCTAGACGTCGTTCTTTCGACTGAAATGACTACCTTTACAAAAATGACTTGTAACTTATTTTTCCGACTATAAACCTATACTTTTTCTGTTTAGATTCATAAAATATAGTTCAATATGAAACCATAGCAATTTGATTCACTCAAAACGGATTTAAAATGAAGAAGTTATGGGTAAAACAAGATTGGATAATTTTTCTCATTTTAGCTACGTGAAAATTGGTAACAAATCTATTCCAACCATAACTTAATCAACTTGTATTGTATATTATGTAATCTTGAGATACCATAGACACGTATACAATGTTTCGACCTATCATGTCGACACATCTATATATATTTCGGAACAACCATAGACACTCTATATGTGAATGTTGGAGTTAGCTATACAGGGTTGAGGTTGATTCCAAAATATATATAGTTTGAGTTGTGATCAATACTGAGATACGTATACACTGGGTCGTGGATTGATTCAAGATAATATTTATCGATTTATTTCTGTACATCTAACTGTGGACAACTAGTTGTAGGTTACTAACGAGGACAGCTGACTTAATAAACTTAAAACATCAAAATATATTAAAAGTGTTGTAAATATATTTTGAACATACTTTGATATATATGTATATATTATTATAGGTTCGTGAATCAACCAGTGGCCAAGTCTTACTTCCCGACGAAGTAAAAATCTGTGAAAGTGAGTTATAGTCCCACTTTTAAAATCTAATATTTTTGGGATGAGAATACATGCAGGTTTTATAAATGATTTACAAAATAGACACAAGTACGTGAAACTACATTCTATGGTTGAATTACTGAAATCGAATATGCCCCTTTTTATTAAGTCTGGTAATCTAAGAATTAGGGAACAGACACCCTAATTGACGCGAATCCTAAAGATAGATCTATCGGGCCCAACAAGCCCCATCCAAAGTACCGGATGCTTTAGTACTTCGAAATTTATATCATGTCCGAAGGAGGATCCCGGAATGATGGGGATATTCATATATGCATATTGTTAATGTCGATTACCAGGTGTTCACCATATGAATGATTTTTATCTCTATGTATGGGATGTGTATTGAAATATGAAATCTTGTGGTCTATTGTTACGATTTGATATATATAGGTTAAACCTATAACTCACCAACATTTTTGTTGACATTTAAAGCATGTTTATTCTCAGGTGAATATTAAGAGCTTCCGCTGTTGCATACTAAAATAAGGACAAGATTTGGAGTCCATGTTTGTATGATATTGTGTAAAAACTGCATTCAAGAAACTGATTTCGATGTAACATATTTGTATTGTAAACCATTATGTAATGGTCGTGTGTAAACAGGATATTTTAGATTATCATTATTTGATAATCTACGTAAAGCTTTTTAAACCTTTATTTATGAAATAAAGGTTATGGTTTGTTTTAAAAATGAATGCAGTCTTTGAAAAACGTCTCATATAGAGGTCAAAACCTCGCAACGAAATCAATTAATATGGAACGTTTTTAATCAATAAGAACGGGACATTTTAGGTGAAACAACTTCATCATCTGCCCCACTCTCTGCACTTAACAATCAAACGGAGGCCATCAGATCCCTCACGGATAAGATGAAATCTCTCGCTAAACAACTCGGAGAATTGAAGATGCAGCCGCAGCAGGTCAACCAAGCTCAGGCTTGGGTTAATTGTACCAACCCGCAACCCACTGAAGAATATCAATTTGAGTACGAAAACCCTGACGGTTCAGTCTGTTACGTTCAATACCCAGCTCGTCCACCAAATCCCGAATTCAATCAACAACCTAGGGTTAATCAATTTCAACGAAGCAACCAGCCTTTTCGCTATCGCTACCCACCTTATTCAGCCCAACAATCTCAATTGTCCTACGATCAACCACTTCCACCCACTGGTTCACCAGTCGAGAAAAAAATCCCCCACCACCCAAATTACAAAATTAACTAACCCCACTCTCGGAGCTGATGATCAGTTGACTCAGTTCATTCAAGGACAACAATAGTTGATCAGAGAACTGGAGCCAGACAAGATCAGACGGAGATACTAATGAGAAATCAATTGACTCTGCTCAAAAGTCTAGAGACGCAACTCGGACAGTTATAACAACGCCTTAAAACCCGACCACAGGGAAGGTTACCCAGTAATACTATCCAAAATCCCCATATAGAGGAAGCTAAGCAAATGGATTCTGTAATCCCAGAGAAAGAACCACGGAGAAGGTCAGCTAGGCTCAAGAACAAATTGACATATACTCAGAAGCTGACCCCTGCAACTCTAGTTCGTGTACCATATCCTGGAAGGCTACAGGAGGAACCATCCAAGCTTGATTCCTTCAAACTCGATGGCAGATTCCTGGACACCATGTCCAAAGTCCCCAACCAGAAGAGATACATCCGAAGGCTTCTTTCTACAAAGGAGAGGATACCAGATTCTAACAAAATTCCACTGAATGAAGAATGCTCAGCATCACTCAGAAACTCTCTACCGCCAAAGCTAGGAGACACGGGCCGATTCATTTTTCCGGTTCGATCTACCAATCTGGAACCATTCATGTGCTAGCAGATTTAGGAGCAAGTATCAACCTGATCCCCTACTCTCTCTACAAGAGATTGAAATTAGGAGACTTGTCACCAACTAAAATGACAATCCAACTTGCTGATCACACAATTCAATATCCTAAGGGCATAATTGAGAACGTCATGGTGAAAGTCGACAAATTCTTGTATCCTACGGATTTCGTAGTAATGGACATTAAGAAAGACCTATACACACCAGTAGTGTTAGGAAGATCTTTCATGAATACGGCTAGGATTGTCATTGATGTGTACAATCATACCTTGATCTTGCGATCACATGGGGAGAGCGTTACCTTCAAAATTGACCGACCCATCGATCTTTCTAGACAGGTAGAGACGTTTGCTATTTCCACCAGACGGATCACTTCAGATGACGAGTGTTCACCACCAGATAATGATATCGAGATGGGTGTCGAATCACAGTCTGTAGACGACCCAGAAATGGAAGAAAAGGTTCCCAGCGAAGAATAGAGGAGGAGGAGGAATCTGAAGAGGAAGAGGAAATGGAAGACGTAAAATAAACTGCGATAATACTCTCTCTAAGCATTAAGCGTCATGAAGAATTAATGAGGCTTGAGACGGAAGATCACAGTTTAATCTTTCGTTTCATGAAGAAGACTGACAAGGTTGAGGTTAAAGATATAGAAATTGACTCTGCAAGTATCAAAGTGGAGAATCAGAATACTAAAGAAACCCGTTCATCAGACGAATCCCCAGAAGAACATTATACCGATGATGACGACGAAGAGCAACATGAAGATATTCTGGATCACTCACATTCTCCAACTGAACCAGATCTAGGGGAGCCGAACTTTTCTTCAGATCTGATTCCGGTCATATCTACACACGCATACATGACAACCTTAATCAATGATACCGATGAATTTGAAGATATTCTCGAAGCCATCCATAAATCAACAATTGATTTCACGCTACGCTTAACGGAACGAATTATGGCTATCCGAGAAGAATACAACCTCTATCTCCAAAGAGAAAACAATGATGTTGAAATCCTAGAAGAACGCATTCAAGACTTTATCAACACTCTTCACGATCATATCTACCAAAAAGAAAGGCAACGAGAGCACAATTCAGTGGTTCACACTATTCTTGTGACAAGATTCTGTCGAGATCAGAAGATCATTTACTCTAAGTTTTACAACGCCTTAGCCGGATCTGCAATTTCGTTCTCAGCAAGCCTACGAGCACTACTAACTCTCATCTGGAAACACATGGATCTTTCCGCCGGACGCCCGACTTATCACTCTGATTTGCAAATGATCGTGGATATACACAGATTTTTCGCTACCTTGGAAAGAGATAATTTCGAAAGCACACAAAACAGGCTAGTGATTTACTTAACAATTGATCACCATGCTCATCTGATTATCAAAGAGTTACGAGATGTAGTTACAGAGGAAGTAAGACGCAACAATCCGTTCTCTCATCTTGAACCAGATCAAGTCAACATTGCCACTGATAATGCTAAAAATGAACATATATTACATAGCATTATCCCTCAAGAAAGACAAGCTTTTAGTTGCAATTGTTCTATTTACAAGTGATATTCGTTTAAATAATAAAAGGTGAAGACAAAAGACAGATTCGACGAATTGAAGACGCAAATGACCAAAACGTTAAAAAGTACAAATTATAATCCAAGTGGTTCAATTTATTGATAAGAAACGTCTAAAAGTTACAAGAGTACGAGTCGTAAAACGCAAAGTACAAGATATTAAATAGTACGAAAGGACGTTCGAAAATTCGGAACCGGGGCCTGAGCCAACTATCAACGCGCGACGCAACGGACCAAAAATTACAAGTTAACTATGCACATAAATATAATATAATATATAAATAATTCTTAAAATTATATATATATTATATATATTTAATAAAACCATCGGCAAACTAAAAAACAAAGGATTGTGAGCTGGCCAGAGGGGCCATGCGATCGCATGGCTTCTGTGCTATATCCCCATGTGATCGCATGGTGAACAGGAACTCGAATTTAGCCTACAAAAAGCCGGGTTCTGATCGAGCAAAAACAAATCTTTTTCTAATCTCTCTCTCACAAATATATATATATTTATATTTATAATTTTAATTTTAATTTAAGATTAATAATAATAAGGTTATGTTAGCGAATGTTGTAAGTGTGTAAGTCGAAATTCTGTCCGTGTAACGCTACGCTATTAATACTCATTGTAAGTTATGTTCAACCTTTTTAAATTAATGTCTCGTAGCTAAGTTATTATTATGCTTATTTAAGCCGAAATAATCGTGATGTTGGGCTAAATATTAAAGACGGGGTAAATGGGCTTTGTACCATAATTGGGGTTTGGACAAAAGAACGACACTTGTGGAAATTAGACTATGGGCTATTAATGGGCTTTATATTAACTAATTGATACCTCGTTAATTTAATATAAAGGTTACAATTTGACGTATCTATATATAACCACATACGCTTAATCGGGTACGGTGGGCGGGATATCTATAAATTTGAATTATTGTTCATTTAACCGGACACGGGAATGGATTAATGGTTAATGGACTCATTAAAACAGGGGTAGATTACATTCAAGGGTAATTGGTGTAATTGTTAACAAATTAGTAAAACCTTAGATTACACGCAGTCGATAACCTGGTGTATTCATTAAACAAAGTATTAAAACCTTGTTACAGTTCGAATCCCTAATTAGTTGGAATATTTGACTTCGGGTATAAGGATAATTTGACGAAGACTCTCGCACTTTATATTTATGACTGATGGACTATTATGGACAAAACCGTATGGACATATCTAATAATCCAGGACAAAGGACAATTAACCCATGGTAATAAATTAAAATCAACATGTCGAACATCATGATTACGGAAGTTTAAATAAGCATAATTCATTTATTTTATATCTTATAGCACTTTTATTTATCGCACTTTTAATTATCGTACTTTTTAATTATCGCAATTTTATTTATCATCATTTTATTTATCGCACTTTAAATTATTGCACTTTTATTATCGTCATTTAATTTACGCTTTAAATTAAGTTATTTGTATATTTAATATTTTACATTAGGTTTTAATTGTGACTTAAGACATAAAATCAACAAACCGGTCATTAAACGGTAAAAACTCCCTTTTATAATAATAATACTGCTTATATACATATATATATATATATATATATATATATATATATATATATATATATATATATATATATATATATATATATATATATATATATATATATACAAATATAGTTTTAAAAATATAGCGTTAAACTTGGCTAGTTCCCTGTGGACGAACCGGACTTACTAAAAACTACACTACTGTACGATTAGGTACACTGCCTATAAGTGTTGTAGCAAGGTTTAGGTATATCCACTCTATAAATAAATAAATAAATAAATAACTTGTGTAAAATTGTATCGTATTTAATAGTATTTCGTAGCAAAAATATAACTATTTCATATTCACCTCGCATAACATCAAGTATTTTTGGTGCTGCTGCCGGGGACCCGAAAGCGAAACGCTATAAGAAAAAAAAAGATTTTTATTAAGCTTTAATTCATTTTTATAAAAATACGTTTTATATAATACAATCAAAAATATAAAAGAAAAAGAATAATATATATCTATATTTTTAAGTTTAGTTAAATTTAAAAAGTTTATATTTCTATTTATTGTGAAAAGTTATAAAAACTAATAAGTAAATTTTTCTTATTTATAAGTTTTATATAAATATTTTATAAAAAAAGTAAAAATAATCGGGCCTGGTACTGTAGCAGCCCAATTTGTGATCCGAAATTCAGGCCCATGCGATCGCATGAACCTGAAGCTTCAAATCCATGCGACCGCATGGTGTTGTCTGACACGCCTGAAACCTCTGCTGGTACGGATTAGGGTTAAGTATTAATAATTATTATTATTAATTAATTATAATTAGGGTTTTTAATTTAATAATATTTAGTTTTAGTTGTATTTAATTTGTAATATTTAGTTTAAATTAGTTTTATTAATTATAAATTGATACTTTTATAAAATAAATAATATAAAAATAATATTTTTATAAAATTGTATTTTTATAACTTTAAGCATATTTTATATTTTGTATCTTTTTATTAGTTAAAGCGTAATTTTATAATTTTTCGTTCGTAATTAGTTTTAATCTAGTATTTTGCCATAGTTTATTTTTATTTCTAGATTTTTAGGCTTTGCCGTAAAATCCCTTAAGTACTTTTTCTTTAGACTAAGATTTAGGTGCATTAGAATTTTGCGACGCCGTTTTAAGTTTTAGTGCCTTTTTAAGTTATTGCCGTTTTGGATATAGAATTCCTTTTAAGCTTTAATAACTTTAGACGTAAGTTTTAATTTTTAGTTTTTAGAATTCTAAGTTTCGACGCTTATTTTCTTATTATTATTTTTCGACTTTTATTTTTTGACGTTTTTCAACGCACTCTTTTTCTTTCTTATTTCTCGACACTCTAGTTTTTAGGACATAGAATTTTCTTTATCTTCTTTAAACTTCGACGAAAAATTATTTTAAGCGGTTAAATTGATAGACATCCAAAATTTTCTGGTTCGTAGTAATAGTTGGATTTGTTATTGGCGAGTTGTGGGCTTCTGATTTAAAGGGTCCTGGCTACCTGCTGCATCTATTGGCTATTCGAAACGTGGGCAAAATCAGAAAAGTCTATTAATTTGATAACTTATATAATTTTTATCTTTTATAACAAATAGGATATTCAGTGAATGCACCGAGCAAAACGTTCTCCACGTTTCATACGTTCACCGCCTGTAACTCGATCAAGACATCTAGCCAATATTATCGCCGTTGATTTTTCTTTAGAATCGTCATCTAGTCGACCAAGTACTCCAATTCAAATTTCCGATAATCCATTTTTTGAACCCGACCTCACAATTGAGAATCCGGAGGATATTCAGGGATAATTCAGAGATCCTGAACCACTAATCATTCCTCCTGAACCACAAATCACTCATCCAGAAATTGTCGAGGAAGAAACCATTAAGTCAGAATCCTCTAGTGATTCAGATTCAACAAATTCAATCATGGAAAATCTGGAACCTCTAAGTATGGAAGACCGAATGAGAGCTAAACGCACTGGCCAAGGTCACGCAATTACTCAACCAGACATTAATGTGCCAGATTATGAAATAAAAGGACAAATCCTACACATGTTAACTAATCAATGCCAATTTAGTGGTGCGCCGAAGGAAGATCCAAATGAACATCTTCGTACCTTTAATAGGATTTGTACTCTATTTAAAATCCGAGAAGTGGAGGATGAACAGATATATTATCATGTTATTTCCCTGGACTTTAAAAGGAGTAGCCAAAGATTGGTTAGAATCGTTACCTGAAGGGGCGATTGATACATGGGATGTTTTTGTTGAAAATTTTCTTAAACAATTCTTTCTGGCATCTAAAGCCGTGAGACTTCAAGGAGAAATTGTTACGTTCACATAAAAGCCAAATGAAACTCTATATGAGGCATGGACAAGATTTGAAAAGTTGTTAAGAGGATATCCGCAACTTGGTTTAGACACTTATCAAATAGTACAAATATTCTACCAAGGATGCGACATCACTACACGCAAAGACATCGATATAGCAGCTGGTGGTTCTATTATGAAGAAAACCGCAACTGAAGCTTACAAAATTATTGATAACACTGCTTCCCACTCTCATGAGTGACATCAAGAAAAAGACATCGTTAGATCATCCAAAGCGGCTAGAGCCGATTCTAGCCATGACTTTGATTCCATTTTCGCAAAGATAGATGCTGTCGAGAGACGAATGGAAAAGATGACTAAAGATATTCACTCAATACGAATTAGTTATGAGCAGTGTGGATGACCATATTTGACAAAAGTTTGTCTCAGTATTGAACAAACAATGGAACAAAGAGAGAATGTTTCATACATGAACCAAAGGCCTGGAAATAATTATCAGAATAATTATCAACCGCCAAGGCCAATCTACAATCAAAATCAGAATTATAACCTAAATGTTCCATACAACAACTAACAAGGTCCTAGCAATCAACAAGTATCCAACAATACTTACAATCAGCAAAGACCTATTTTTCCAATTAAACCACCACAAACTGATGATAAAAAGCCAAATTTAGAAGACACGATGTCGAAGCTAGTTGAATCTCAAACTCAATTTTTCACATCTCAGAAACAAACCAATGAACAAAATACCCAAGCATTTAGAAATCAACAAGCTTCAATCCAAAATCTGAAACAAGAAGTAAGTAACCTAGCAAGGTTGATAGGTGAAAGAAAATCAGGGAGTCTACCTAACGATACAAATGCTAACCCCCGGAATGAAACAGCTAAAGCCATTACCACAAGAAGTGGTATTACGCTTAAACCACCAGAAATACCTATAATTTCTGATGATGCTATTCCTACTCCACAAGAACCACAGCCTGAGCAAGAAAAAAAAAAGAACCGGTAGTTGAAAAGGTTAATGAAGATAACACAGTTAAGGCTAAACCTTATGTTAAACCATACCAACCACCACTTCCTTACCCAAGTAAAATGAGAAAAGAAAGACTTGAAGCCGAGCAATCCAAATTCTTGGATATGTTTAAACAAATAAATGTAAATCTTCCTTTTATTGATGTGATTTCAGGAATGCCAAGGTATGCTAAATTCTTGAAAGATCTAATCACAAATAGAAAGAAAATGGAAGAACTCTCGGCTGTTACTATGAATGCTAATTGTTCTGCAGTGTTGTTGAATAAAATACCAGAAAAATTATCAGATCCAGGAAGTTTCACAATTTCATGTTTTCTGGGTAGTCTTAGTTCAATAGAAGCATTGGCAGATTTAGGTGCTAGTATAAATTTAATGCCGTATTCACTATACGCTAAACTAGACCTTGGAGAATTGAAACCAACACGAATAAGCATACAACTAGCCGATCGATCAGTAAAATATCCTAGAGGGATAATGGAGAACATGCTATTTAAAGTTGGTACTTTAGTATTTCCAGTAGATTTTGTTATTCTGGACATGGAAGAGGATTCACGAGTTCCTCTCATATTAGGAAGACCATTCTTAAACACGGCTAAAGCAATAATAGACGTGTTCGGTAAGAAACTGACCCTAAGTATAGAGGATGAGAGTGTTACCTTTTCTGTTGATAGAGCCATGAAACAACCGCAATCTGTAGATGATACATGTTATTATATTCAAACTATAGATTCACATGCAGAATAGTTAGAAGAATTTCCAGAATTACAAGGAACAGGAGAATGTTCTTTAGGAGAAGGAACTGAATCAATTGATGAAGCTGAAATGTTAGCTACACTCATGGCTAATGGATATGAACCAACAACAGAAGAAATTCAAATGTTAAAAGAGGAAGACAGATATCGATATAAATCATCGATAGAAGAACCACCGACATTAGAATTAAAGCCACTTCCAACCCATTTGGAATACGCTTATTTACATGGTGAATCTGAATTACCTGTAATAATATCGTCTTCTCTTACTAAAAATGAAAAATCTCAACTCATTTCTGTGCTAAAAGCTCACAAACCAGCTATTGCTTGGAAGATTCATGACATTAAAGGCATAAGTCCTTCGTATTGCACAGATAAAATCATTATGGAAGAAGGTCATAAAACCTATGTGCAACGCCAACGAAGACTAAACCCTAATATGCAAGACGTTGTTAAGAAAGAAATTATTAAACTGCTAGATGCAGGTTTAATTTATTCAATCTCTGATAGTCCATGGGTAAGCCCAGTTCAATGCGTGCCTAAGAAGGGTGGCATGACTGTCATCACAAATGAAAAAAATGAGCTTATTCCTACTAGGACTGTAACAGGATGGCGTGTTTGTATTGATTATAGAAAATTAAATGACGCCACCAGAAAAGATCATTTTCCCTTACCTTTCATTGATCAAATGTTGGAAAGGTTAGCTGGAAATAGTTACTAATTTTTTCTTGACGGTTTCTCCGAATATTTTCAAATTCCAATAGCACCCGAGGACCAAGAGAAAACCACGTTCACGTGCCCTTATGGTACTTTTGCTTACAAACGCATGCCATTTGGACTTTGCAACGCCCCTGCAACCTTTCAAAGGTGCATGATGGCGATCTTTCACGACATGATAGAAGAATGCATGGAAGTAATCATGGATGACTTCTTAGTCTTCGGTGATACTTTTGAATCATGCCTAGTTAATCTTGAACGAATGCTTATTAGATGCGAACAATCAAATCTAGTACTTAGTTGGGAGAAATGCCATTTCATGGTTAGAGAAGGCATCGTTCTTGGTCATAAAATTTCAAAGGAAGGAATTGAAGTGGATAGAGCTAAAGTAGATGTAATTGCTAAACTTTCACATCCCACCAATGTTAGAGGAGTTAGGAGTTCTCTAGGGCATGCCGGTTTTTACCGAAGTTTCATAAAAGATTTTTCTAAAATTGCCACTCCTATGAATAAACTCCTAGAAAAGGATGCTCCATTCATCTTTTTGGATGAATGCATCAAATATTTTAATATTCTTAAAGAAAAACTCACTAATGCGCCGATCATGATAACTCCAAATTGGAATCTACCATTTGAACTCATGTGCGATGCAAGTGATTTTGCAATGGGAGCCGTTTTAGGACAAAGGATTGAAAAACAATTTCAACCTATTTATTACGCTAGTAAGACGTTACAAGGAGCACAAACGAATTACACAACTACTGAAAAAGAACTCCTTGCTATTGTCTTTGCTTTTGACAAATTTTGTTCATATCTCGTTATAGCAAAAACGGTGGTCTATACCGACCATTCTGCTCTTAGATACCAATTTTCGAAACAAGATGCCAAACCACAATTAATCCATTGGATCTTACTCTTACAAGAGTTCGATATTGAAATCCGAGATAAAAAGGGAGCAGAAAATCTCGCAGCTGATCATCTTTCTCGTCTTGAAAATCCTGAATTAGAAGTTCTAAATGAATCGGCTATACAAGATAACTTTCCTGATCAATATCTATTGAAGATAGATTATAGTGAAATTCCATGGTTTGCAGACTATGCAAACTATTTAGTTTGTGGATTCCTTGAAAAAGGGTTGTCGTACCAAAAACGAAAGAAATTCTTTAGTGATATAAAACACTATTTCTGGGGAAGATCCACATTTGTTTAAAAGTTGTCCCAATGGAATAATACGCCGATGTGTATTCGGAGATGAAGCTAGTCAAATCTTAAACCATTGTCACACAGGACCAACAGGAGGGCATTATGGGCCTCAACTCACAGCAAGAAAAGTCTATGACGCTGAATTCTATTGGCCTACAATTTTCAAAGACGCACACCTTCGTTGTAAATCCTGTGATTCTTGTCAAAGGGCCGGAAAAATAAGTCAACGTGATGAAATGCCACAAAATGTCATTCAAGTATGTGAAGTATTTGACGTTTGGGGTATTGACTTTATGGGTCCATTTCCAAAATCTCATAATAATCTCTACATTCTCGTTGCCATTGATTATGTATCTAAATGGGCGGAAGCACAAGCTCTCCCAACTAACGATGCACGAGTTGTAGTCAACTTCTTAAAACGTCTTTTTGCAAGGTTTGGAACACCGAAAGCTTTAATAAGTGATCGGGGTACTCATTTTTGTAATAATCAACTTGAAAAAGTTCTCAAAAGATATGGAGTAACTCATAAAATCTCAACTGCTTATCATCCACAAACAAGTGGACAAGTTGAAAATACCAACCGAGCATTAAAACGTATTCTAGAGAAAACCGTAGGATCAAATCCGAAGGAATGGTCCATGAAATTGGAGGATGCACTCTGGGCTTTTAGAACAGCCTACAAAACTCCAATTGGAACCACACATTTTAAACTCGTTTACGGAAAAGCATGTCATCTTCCAGTAGAAATTGAACACAAAGCATTTTGGGCTTTTAAGACATGTGATCTTGATTTGCATGAAGCCGGACGTCTACGGTTAACTCAATTGAACGAATTAGAAGAATTAAGACATGAAGCATACGAAAATTCGTTAATCTATAAAGAAAGAACGAAGAAATGACATGATAAAATAATCAGAAGTTCAAAAGAATTTAAAGAAGGAGACAGAGTTCTTCTTTTCAATTCACGATTCAAGCTATTTCCTGGAAAATTGAAATCAAGATGGTCTGGACCATTCATAGTCAAAAGAGTTTTCCCATATGGAACAATAGAGTTGATAAATTCAAATGGGATTGAATTTAAAGTTAATGGTCACAGAGTTAAACATTAGATACATGGTCCAATGGAAGTTGACAATGAAGTCAGTCATAATTTCACCACCCAAGAAAACCCTCAGAGTGAAAACATAAATATGTTATCAACAACATATGAAAAACCAAAATTGGAAGACGGGGAAGCTTCAAATTGGAGTGATGAAGAAGAATTCCTATACAAACCTCCCATTCCAAGAAACGAAGAAAAATGTGAACAAGAAGTTCAAGTAGAAGTGAAAGAACCAAGAAAAGATCACTTGGAAAAGGTTAACAAACCAACTCTACTTACTAAAGTAGGAGACCCAGGTGAATTTATCATTTCTTGCTTGCTTAACGATGGTGCTATGTATAATGGACTCGTAGATCTAGGAGCAAGTGCAAATGTTATGCCTCTTTCCTTATACAAAAGATTAGGTGTGGGTAAATTAAGACCAACCAGAATATGTGTTCAATTATTTGATCAAACCATTAAACACTCGGTTGGAATAGCAAACAATTTACTTGTTAAAGTGGGAAGTTTGACCTTTGTTGCAAACTTCATAGTTATTAATATGGAGGAAGACCTTGATATTCCTCTAATTTTAGGTCGCCCATTTTTAGCAACCACCGAGGCGTTCATTGATGTTAGAGAAGGTAGAATGACACTAAGGGATGGTGACAAATCGGTCACCTTTGTGAACCGAAAGTTTAGATCTCCACCAACTAAAACTGTTGAACCAATAAAAATGCCTAAGTGTGGGGAAGATAAAGCAACAACAAATGATGACCTGATAACAAAGAACCTCGTTGTTGATAAGAAATTAGATGAACCCGTTTTTAACAATTCAACGAAGAAACTTTATAAACGGATTCAAGATGCTAGAATTAAGGGGAACTTTAAGTTATGTAACCGATTGGTATCCAATTTGTCACCTAAAGAAAAGGCAATGTTAGTTGAATTTGTGAAAGTTACAGAGGAAATCAACAATTGGCTTGAAGCAAAAGTCAGAGATATAAAAGTTGTTGATAGTCCAATTGAAAACGAAGTTAATCACAATTTCGACACCGCAGCTAACTAAGTGTGGGGAGAATCAAGTCTTTTTAAGGATAATATATATTTCTGTTAGAGTTAGATGTTCTGTTTTCGTGTAGTTCTCGAGAATGGAATCCGAATGGTCTTTCCCTAGCAGACCCTAAAGAACTAGTCTTCTCCCTCCATTCTGAATTTTTATTTCTTTTAGGTTTTACGAGATGAAGAATTCCTTTGATCTGAACCATGGTCTACTACTACACACTATGATTATTAAACGTAATAATAACACTTTCTCGAGTGAACTGGTATCATTCATAAGAGGCAAAATGGACGAAGTGAGGAAAGAACTCAGGAAAGATCATCATAAGACACATTTTGATAAAGGAAAATCAAAATCCGCAACAAAAAGAAGAGCACGACACCTTGAAAGATGTCATAAATGCGGAAAATGGTCACACGAAGGTAAATGTTCGAACAATCAAACATATTCAAATACCGAATTTGTTACTCTATGCAGAGAAGGACCGTTCATATGTTTAGAAGAAAAGTTATTGAAGAATCGAGGTTACGCTTACGTAGCTATGGAAAACCAAATCACACGACTCTCCTATGAGTCGGCTAAAGCAGGTCTCAGAGAATTCTATCTCACAGGTAAGTATGTACAGTTTTTATTTTTATTTATTGCTTTTAACCTTTTGATAATAAACGCTGAATCGTTCGCTATAAAGTATTAAATTGATATTCAACAAAATTAGGTATGCGAAACCGAAATTATTAATATCATACAAAAATTTATTACATCACTGCGAAATTTACCGTTTATTCTTAAGGTATAAATATCTTTAATCAATCAATCTAAAAATATTTCTTAAATTCGTCAGGAGTAAAACTAGGTAAAATAGCCGAAATTACCTTACCCAAAAGAGGGACGTATATTTTTGATAATATTTGATTGATTAAAGTGGGATAAAAGACCAAAGTGATTTTTAATTTTAGTTTTTACCTTGTTTTTAAAATTAATATATATATATTAAATTTTTAATGTAAATTTTTAAAATCAATATATTTAAGTTTTTAAATATTTTAAAAATTAATATTTTTAATATAAGTTTGTAAAATTAATGTATAAAAATATTAATGATATTTATATAAATTTTTAATTTTATGCATTTTAAATTTAAGTTTGGTGTGAATTAAAAAAATATATATACTTTATTTCATTAAGTTAAAAGTTTGATATTTAAAATTCGTCGTGAGTTGAAGATTAGGTCGTTGAACCGAAATTGCTTTACCCGAGGGCGGGACGAGAAATTTTATTATCATTATTTTTAATCTTATTGAATTAAAGTATGCCAAAAATATTAAAAAATCCAAAAATCTTTGCTTTTAAAACGACGCTTAAAAAGTGACAAATTTTAAAATTTTGTCGAGAGACGGACTAGGACAACGATCCGAAACGCTCTCATTTTTAAAAGAAACAAAATTTTAAAATTTATTAATTTATGTTTTATTAGTTAAAGGTTTTTATATATATAAAAAAAATCAGACCTCCATGCGATCGCATGGGGTTTCTTCATTAAACTCATGCGATCGCATGAAGGTAAAAAACTGGACAGGATCAAATAGGCAGTAAGCTGCTTCTGTCTTCCACTTCACACACATACACATACACGAACATACTCCAAAATAACCCCTAAAATCATCAATTTTTCACCAAATTCAACCAAATTTCTTGCAATAATCCGCTACAATCATGTCTTTTCTCAGATGGGGAAGCAGAAAGGTAACGATTTCACCCCTAAAACTCTTTAAATTTGAATTTTAGTATTCTTGAGCTAAATTTTACCTAATTTGATTTTGTTAATTTCTAGTGTAATTAGAGTTAAATTGTTAGTATATTATGCATGTATAACCTAGATTAATGCTATTTAACATGATTTGAAGCCAAAAACTTTAAAATTTTTAGAAATCTAGGGTTTGTGTTCTTGAGCAATTTGGGACTTTTTGATATAAATAGGTTATGGCCGAATTTTGTCGTGAATTATTGCTAAATTAAGTAGTGTAACATGTTTAGGTAGCTAAATGATCTAAACTTTGATCCTAAACATGATTTTTGAGAATTAAAGTGGACTTTTTAAGTCTAAAATTCATGAACTTGATTAATTTGATATAAATGTCATTTGAAACTTGTTCAATTGCTAGTAATGGTTATTTTAACATGTTATTTGAGTTGAATGCTTATAAACTTTGTAAACATTTTCATATATGCTTATTTGAAAAAGTGTAGAATTGATAAAAATATGAAAATGAGTATAAGTTTAATATGGATTAAACATGTTATTGTAATTGTTTTAATTTATTATTTTGCTAACACTAATGCATATTTGGATTCACAAATTTTGGTGTTTAATGTGTTTTGCAGAAATATACCGAATCTGGCGGTGCATCATCATCATCCAGACAACCTGAAAACGAACCACAGCCAGAAATGCAATATGAGCCACAATATGAACCAGAACCTGAACAGGAACAACAACAAGAACAACAATATCATAATGATCAACACATACCATATTATGATCCGCAACAAGAATATGTTAATGCCTACGTACAATTTCTGATTCATTCAATAATAGAACACCCAACAATTCATGAAGAATAGTTGCATCCCAATTTGAGATTTGATCGAAGTTGGAAAGATTACCCGACGTACCAAAGTAACAAATTTAAACTGGTAACAAAAAATGTAGAAGTACCAAGGGTAATCAATTGGGAGCCTTTAGAAAGGGTCCAACTAGCTAACTCAGTTAGGCAGCATCTGATCCAAAGGTATGGGAACTCTTATTTTCCCGATTGGAAATGTTTATTTACCATTCGTAGACCTGTATATAAGGAATGGTGTGTTGAGCTTATAAGTACTATATCACTTGATACGGATGTAGTTAGGTTAGACGATAGGAATTTTCTTCGATTTTTACTTGGTCGTAGGATGTATAGGATGTCCATGCTGGACATGGCCAGGGCTTTACAGATTTACACTCCTGGTGAATTACTACTACCTGATTGTACAAATTTGATTTATCATGGTGAAAGGGTAGATAGGAATTTTGACGCTGACGCCGTCTGGAGGCGTATGTCAAATTATAATGTTTTTACGCGGGGAGGAAGACACTCCTATTTAGATATTAACAAAGCAGAGCTTTGTATTATACATAGATTTTTAGCTAATTCGATTACACAAAGAGGTAACAACAAGGAGAAAATGACCTTACACGATTTATTTTACCTTAAGTGTATTCGAAACACTAGAAGCTTTGTTAATATCCCCTACTGTTTTGGGTTTTATCTGTCCAAAATGGTGGAAGGAATACAGGACGGGGGAATAATAGGAGGGGGTATTTTTGTTACTCTCATTGGAGAGTATTTAGGCGTAGATAGGGATCAAGGGGGTCTACTGATGGTGTATAGGGAACAGGTTGAGATTTTAGGATTGCAGGTCTATCAGGGTGCAAAGGTATTAAAGAGCAGACGCAATCAGGCAGTACCATATGAGGGTCATCATCCACAGGTAGAGAGAGGTTCAGATGAGGAAATGGAGGAATCAGTTGACATTAGGGATGTCATTAGGGAGGCTGTTACTGACGTTTACCAGCGTATAGATGAGGTAGAAATGACAAACGAGGCTAGACATAGTCAGTTCGAGCAGTGGCACGCCGAGAATGTATACGAGCATCCCAGGCAACGACAGCATGATATATGGCACTATCATCAGCATCAAATCATGAGCCAGCTATCACCGCAGGTACCAAATAACTACGTACCGACCCGACCTGCTTCCTATCTGTAGTGACCCGAACTTTTCCATATTTATATATATTAATTGAGATTGATATTTACATGACTAAATGTTTCCAACATGTTAAGCAATCAAACTTGTTAAGACTTGATTAATTGAAATAGGTTTCATATAGACAGTTGACCACCCAAGTTGACCGGTGATTCACGAATGTTAAAACTTGTAAAAACTATACGATGACATATATATAGTTATATATATAGTTAACATGATTTTATTATAAGTAAGTATCTCATTAGGTATTTTAACAATGAGTTATATACATAAAAATGAGACTATTAAATTAAGAAACTCGAGAACGATATATATAACGATTATCGTTATAACAACGTCTTACTAGGTACATATGAATAATATTAAGATATTGATACACTTGGTTAATTATGTTAAATGATAAGTAAATATATCACTAAGTGTATTAACAATGAACTACATATGTAAAAATAAGACTACTAACTTAATGATTTCGAAACGAGGCATATATGTAACGATTATCGTTGTAACGACATTTAACTGTATATATATCATACTAAGATATATTATATATCATAATATCATGATAATGTAACAATTTAACATCTCATTTGATATAATAAACAATGGGTTAACAACATTTAACAAGATCGTTAACCTAAAGGTTTCAAAACAACATTTACATGTAACGACTAACGATGACTTAACGACTCAGTTAAAATGTATATACATGTAGTGTTTTAATATGTATTCATACACTTTTGAAAGACTTCAAGACACTTATCAAAATACTTCTACTTAACAAAAATGCTTACAATTACATCCTCGTTCAGTTTCATCAATAAATTTACTCGTATGCACCCGTATTCGTACTCGTACAATACACAACTTTTAGATGTATGTACTATTGGTATATACATGCCAATGATCAGCTCTTAGCAGCCCATGTGAGTCACCTAACACATGTGGGAACCATCATTTGGCAACTAGCATGAAATATCTCATAAAATTACAAAAATATGAGTAATCATTCATGACTTATTTACATGAAAACAAAATTACATATCCTTTATATCTAATCCATATACCAATGACCAAAAACACCTACAAACACTTTCATTCTTTAATTTTATTCATCTAATTGATCTCTCTCAAGTTCCAACTTCAAGTTCTAAGTGTTCTTCATAAATTCTATAAGTATAGTTTCATAAAAATCAAGAATACTTCCAAGTTTGCAAGTCTACATCCAAGGTTTCTAATCCATTCCAAGTAATCATCTAAGATCAAGGAACCTTTGTTATTTATAGTAGGTTATCTTTCTAATTCAAGGTAATATTCATATTCAAATTTTGATTCAATTTCTACAACTATAACAATCTTATTTCGAGCGAAAATCTTACTTGAACTGTTTTCGTGTCATGATTCTGCTTCAAGAACTTTCAAGACATCCAAGGATCCTTTGAAGCTAGATCCATTTTTCTCATTTCCAGTAGTTTTATCCAGAAAACTTAAGGTAGTAATGATGTTCATAACATCATTCGATTCATACATATAAAGCTATCTTATTCGAAGGTTTAAACTTGTAATCACTAGAACATAGTTTAGTTAATTCTAAACTTGTTCGCAAACAAAAGTTAATCCTTCTAACTTGACTTTTAAAATCAACTAAACACATGGTCTATATCTATATGATATGATAACTTAATGATTTAAAACCTGGAAACACGATGAACACCATAAAATCGGATATACGCCGTCGTAGTGAAACCGGGGGCTGTTTTGGTTTGGATAATTAAAAACTATGATAAACTTTGATTTAAAAGTTGTTCTTCTGGGAAAATGATTTTTCATATTAACATGAAACTATATTAAAAAATCTTGGTTAAACTCAAAGTGAAAGTATGTTTTTCAAAATGGTCATCAAGATGTCGTTCTTTCGACGGAAATGACTACCTCTTTAGTAATTGACATGTAACTTAAATTTCCGACTATAAACCTATACTTTTCCTGTTTGGATTCTTAAATTAGAGTTCAATCTGAAACCATAACAATTTTATTTACTCAAAACGGATTTAAAATGAAGAAGTTATGGGTAAAACAAGATTGGATATTTTTGATCTTTTTAGCTACGGTAAATGTTTAACAAATCTATACAAATCATATCCTAGCTAACTTATATTTTATTATACATGTATTCTAATATATTATATAATCTTGGGATACCATAGACACGTATGCAAATGTTTTGACATATCATATCGACCCATGTATATATATTATTTGGAACAACCATAGACACTCTATATGCAGTAATGTTGGAGTTAGCTATACAGGGTTGAGGTGGATTCCAAAAATATATATACTTTGAGTTGTGATCTAGCCTGAGACGTGTATACACTAGGTTGTGGATTGATTCAAGATAATATATATCGATTAATTTCTGTACATCTAACTTTGGACAACTAGTTGTAGGTTACTAACGAGGACAGCTGACTTAATACACTCAAATCTTTAAAACATAATAAAAATGGTTGTAATTATATTTTGATCATACTTTGATATATATGTACATATTTGTATAGGTTTGTGAATCGATCCGTGGCCAAGTCTTATTTCCGAGGAAGGAAATATCTGTGAAAGTGAGTTATAGTCCCACTTTTAAAATCTAATATTTTTGGGATGAGAATACATGCAGGTTTTATAAATGATTTACAAAATAGACACAAGTACGTGAAACTACATTCTATGGTTGAATTATCGAAATCGAATATGCCCCTTTTTATTAAGTCTGGTAATTTAAGAATTAGGGAACAGACACCCTAATTGACGCGAATCCTAAAGATAGATCTATTGGGCCTAACAAACCCCATCCAAAGTACCGGATGCTTTAGTACTTTGAAATTTATATCATATCCGAAGGGTGTCCCGGAATGATGGGGATATTCTTATATATGCATCTTGTTAATGTCGGTTACCAGGTGTTTACCATATGAATGATTTATATCTCTATGTATGGGATGTGTATTGAAATATGAAATCTTGTGGTCTATTGTTACGATTTGATATATATAGGTTAAACCTATAACTCACCAACATTTTTGTTGACGTTTAAAGCATGTTTATTCTCAGGTGAATACTAAGAGCTTCCGCTGTTGCATACTAAAATAAGGACAAGATTTGGAGTCCATATTTGTATGATATTGTGTAAAAACTGCATTCAAGAAGCATATGTCGATGTAATATATTTCTATTGTAAACCATTATGTAATGGTCGTGTGTAAACAGTATATTTTAGATTATCATTATTTCATAATCTACGTAATGTTTTTAAAACCTTTATTGATAAAATAAAGGTTATGGTTGTTTTAAAAATGAATGCAGTCTTTGAAAAACGTCTCATATAGAGGTCAAAACCTCGCAACGAAATCAATTAATATGGAACGTTTATAATCAATATGAACGGGACATTTCAGTTGGAATCCGAGAGTTGGTCTTAGAGAACCAGAAAATTTGCATTAGTGTGTCTTATCGAGTTTTTTAGGATGCATTAGTGAGTCTGGACTTCGACCGTGTTTTCTTTAAAAATGATTGCTTAACATTTTTGTTGGAAACTATATATTATTAACATGTAAATATTATGTGATATATTAATCTCTTAACATGTTTGATATTGTGTGATAGATGTCTACCTCTAGCACAAATCCCATTGACTCACCTAATAATAACGAAGAGTCGAATATATATTGGCAAGATTCACAAGTTCCCGAAGAACCGGAAGAAGAGGAAACGGAACCGGAAGAAGAGGAACCAGAAGAAGAGGAACCGGAAGAAGAAGAGGTTCCGGAGGAGGGAATAGTAGGAACCACATAAAACCGGTCAAATAAAAGAAAATCCTCAACCAATGGACCAAAGTTAATGATGGTCAATGGTGTTTCCGCTAAGGAAGCAAAATATTGGGAAAATTACCAATTTTCCGATGAATCGGATCCTGATGAGGATTCCGATGATATTATAGAAATTACCCCGACCCAATTTAATGAGGCAAAAGAAAATAATAAGGGAAAAGGCATCAAAATAGAGAAATCTGATTCCGACCCCGATGAACTTTATATGTACCGTCAACACCCGTATTTTCAATATCGTGACATTAACCCGGGAACCTCTAAACCACCAGGTTTTTCTAAATCAATGTGGAAAACCACGACTTGTATTAGAGGAACATCATATATTCCTAGAAGATTAGGAAAAAGAACCAAGTCCGAAGAAGAAGAAACCAGTGATTCAGATTAGAGGGGTGTGAGCATGTTGTGTAATAAATGTATTGTAGTGTGCTTGTACTTTTATGTTCTATGTAAAAATTGCTTGTATTGTTTGTTATTACGAATCTAATCCTTGTTTATTTTACAGTATAAAAACAAAATAGACGTTAAGGGTAGACAACCGAATATTTTAGAAGACCTACTAGAGGATATGATTGAGAAAATCTTGTCTAGAGTCGGTCAGAATTCATCAGCACATTTAGTTATGGCGAAATTAACTTGTCAAACATTTGAAAGACTTTCCAGAAATGCCTTAGTTTATAAAAGGTTTTCCTTTGATAGGTGGGGTATATCACATTGGGGAGACCGTAAGTTACACTGTGTTTTCTTTAAAGCATTAAATGCGGGGAACCCAAATGCAATTTTACGCTACGGGTTAAGAACCTATTTTGACTCAACATATCTCAACATAGGATTTCGTGAATTAAAAAGAGCTTCTAACATGCAACATAAAGAAGCATGTTATGCTTACGGGTTAGTGATGTTCGCTTCTTACCAAAGTGAGAAAAAGAACATCGGATTGCAGCTTTTAAATAAAACTTTCCCACAAGTGACGAATTCAGTAGTTGGGGTGAGAAACAAGGTTTTTAGATTATTACGGGGCTGTTGGACATTACGAAACCCTCGTCCTTTTGATGACATTACAACATGCTGCCTAGCTAATGGTCATAACGGTTATTTTCCACAAGACCAAGGATGGGAAGTCGTCTTAGTAAAACCAGAATGCATGACTTGTTTCTGGACTTATGAATTACGTGTCTTTATTTCCTTTGCTGAACAACTTGCGTATTAACTAGATTTATCTTCAAAACTGTCCTGTATCATAGTGTACTATATTTCATGTTATATGTAATATAGCGAAGTTGTAAGTTTGAAGAATATTTGTATGTGATATATTATTATAATCAGTTTTTCATATGGAATTGTAGTAGTTGAATTGTATATTAGCTACTAAGTATGAACTTAACGGGTAGGTAGTACCCGAATTTAAACTTATAAAATGCTAATATGAAGAAAAAGCTTTTATAAATGAGTTCATATTATGCTACGAGATACTATTGACTACTCTTAATATTCTGTATGATTAAATTGTTTCATTTGACTATTTTGAAGGAAATGACACCGACTACTCGACACACCTTGAATATGAGCGAAGAGGAATTTTGTGCCTTTCTTGCTTCAAACATAGCCGCAGTACAGGCCGTGCTACATACCAACAATAACTCTGAATCTAGCAATACAGCTAATGGCGCAAGAAATCGTGTAGGATGCTCCTACAAGGAATTCACTGCCTGCAAACCTTCAGAATTTGATGGGACCGAAGGACCAATCGTATTGAAACGGTGGACCGAGAAAGTTGAATCGGTGTTTGCCATAAGTAAGTGTGCTGAAGGAGACAAAGTGAAGTACGCTATACATACCTTCACAGGTATTGCGTTAACATGGTGGAATACCTATCTAGAGCAAGTGGGACAAGATGCTGCTTACGCGCTACCGTGGTCAGCATTTAAGCACTTGATGAACGAGAAGTACCGTCCGGGAACCGAGGTAAATAAGCTCAAGTCAGACCTTAGAGGGTTACAAACACAGGGATTTGATATTACTTCGTACGAAAGACGATTCACAGAATTGTGCCTATTGTGTCCGAGAGCGTTCGAAGATGAGGAAGAGAAGATCGACGCGTTTGTGAAAGGGTTACCGGAGAGAATCCAAGAAGATATAAGTTCACACGAGCCTGCCTCCATACAAAAGGCATGTAGAATGGCTCACAAACTAGTGAACCAGATTAAGGGAAGAATTAAAGAACAGGCGGCCGAAGAGGCCAACGTGAAGCTAGTCAAAAGAAAGTGGGAGAAAAACGGTGATAAGAGTCACCAAAACAACAACAACTATTCCAACAATCACAACATCAATCGCAACTACAACAAACGGTAAAACAACAATAACAACAACAACAACAACAACAACAACAACAAAAACAACAACAACAACAACAACTACAACAATCATCTCAACAACAATAACAACCGCAGCAACAACAACAATCAAAAGCAGCTATGCCAAAGGTGTGAAAAGTATCACTCGGGGTTCTGCACCATATTTTTCAACAAGTGTAAAAGAAATGGTCATAGCGCGGTGAAGTGTGAGGTCTATGGACCAGGGGTTAACAGAACGAAAGGAACAAATGGTGTCGGAACGAGTAATGGCGGAGCAAGTAGTGTCGGAGCAAGTTATTCCAATGTAGTTTGTTATAAATGTGAAAAACCGGGCCACATTATTAGAAATTGCCCGAACCAGGAGAACACGAATGGACAAGGCCGCGGAAGAGTTTTCAATATTAATGCGGCAGAGGTACAGGAAGACCCGGAGCTTGTTACGGGTACGTTTCTTATTGACAATAAATCTGCTTACGTTTTATTTGATTCGGGTGCGGATAGAAGTTATATGAGTAGAGATTTTTGTGCTAAATTAAGTTGTCCATTGACACCGTTGGATAGTAAATTTTTACTCGAATTAGCAAACGGTAAATTAATTTCAGCAGATTATATATGCCGGAATCGAGTAATTAAACTGGGTAGCGAAATATTTAAGATTGATTTGATACCAGTAGAGTTAGGGAGTTTTGATGTAATAGTTGGCATGGACTGGCTGAAGGAGATGAAAGCAGAGATCGTATGTTACAAAAATGCAATTCGCATTGTACGAGAAGAAGGAGAACCCTTAATGGTGTACGGAAAAAAGGGCAACACGAAGCTACATCTTATTAGTAATTTGAAGGCACAAAAACTAATAAGAAAAGGTTGCTATGCTATTCTAGCACATGTCGAGAAAGTACAAACTGAAGAAAAGAGCATCAATGATGTTCCCGTCGCAAAAGAATTTCCCGATGTATTTCCGAAAGAATTACCGGGACTACCTCCACATCGATCTGTTGAATTTCAAATAGATCTTGTACCAGGAGCTGCACCAATAGCTCGTGCTCCTTACAGACTCGCACCCAGCGAGATGAAAGAACTGCAAAGCCAACTGCAAGAACTATTAGAACGTGGTTTCATTCGACCAAGCAGATCACCATGGGGAGCTCCTGTTTTGTTTGTCAAGAAGAAGGATGGTACATTTAGGTTGTGTATTGACTACAGAGAGTTGAATAAACTTACCATCAAAAACCGTTATCTACTGCCGAGAATTGACGACTTATTTGATCAACTACAAGGCTCGTCGATTTATTCGAAAATCGATTTATGTTCTGGATATCATCAAATGCGAGTAAAGGAGGATGATATTCCAAAAACTGCTTTTAGGACGCGTTATGGTCATTACGAGTTTATGGTTATGCTGTTTGGATTGACTAACGCACCAGCTGTGTTCATGGACCTTATGAACCGAGTGTGTGAGCCATATCTTGACAAGTTTGTCATTGTTTTCATCGATGACATACTTATTTACTCAAAGAATGATCAAGAGCACGAAGAACATTTGAGAAAAGTGCTAGAAGTATTGAGGAAAGAAAAACTGTACGCAAAGTTTTCAAAGTGTGCATTTTGGTTGGAAGAAGTTCAATTCCTCGGTCACATAGTGAACAAAGAAGGTATTCAGGTAGACCCGGCAAAGATCGAAACCGTTGAAAAGTAGGAAACCCCAAAAACTCCGAAGCATATGCGTCTATTTTTAGGATTGGCTGGTTACTACAGAAGATTCATCCAAGATTTCTCCAAAATAGCAAAACCCTTGACTGCATTAACGCATAAAGGGAAGAAATTTGAATGGAAGGATGAACAAGAGAAGGCGTTTCAGTTATTGAAGAAAAAGCTAACTACGGCACCTATGTTATCATTGCCTGAAGGGAATGATGATTTTGTGATTTATTGTGACGCATCAAAGCAAGGTCTCGGTTGTGTATTAATGCAACGAACGAAGGTGATTGCTTATGCGTCTAGATAATTGAAGATTAACGAGCAAAATTATACAACTCACGATTTGGAATTGGGTGCTGTTGTTTTTGCATTAAAGACTTGGAGGCATTATTTATATGGGGTCAAAAGTATTATATATACCGACCACAAAAGTCTCCAACATATATTTAATCAGAAGCAACTGAATATGAGACAATGCAGGTGGATTGAAATGTTGAATAATTATGATTTTGAGATTCGATACCACCCGAGGAAGGCAAATGTGGTAGCCGACGCTTTGAGTAGAAAGGCCAGAGAACCTATACGGGTAAAAGCTATGAATATAATTATTCGTACTAACCTTACTAATCAAATAAAGGAGGCGCAACAGGGGGTTGTAAAAGAAGGAAAGTTGAAGAATGAGATACCCAAAGGATTAGAGAAACATATTAATATTCGGGTAGACGGAACCCGATACAGAGCTGATAGAATTTGGGTACCAAGGTTTGGAGATGTGAGAGAAATTGTACTTAAAGAAGCACATAAAACCAGATATTCAATACATCCCGGAGCGGGGAAGATGTATAAAGATCTCAAGAAACACTTTTGGTGACCGGGTATGAAAGCCGATATTGCTAAATATGTAGGAGAACGTTTGACGTGTTCTAAGGTCAAAGCTGAACATCAGAAACCATCAGGTCTACTACAACAACCTGAAATCCCGGAATGGAAATGGAAAAATATTACCATGGATTTCATTACTAAATTGCCAAGGACTGCAAGTGGTTATGATACTATTTGGGTAATAGTTTATCGTCTCACCAAGTCATCACACTTCCTGCCAATGAGAGAAGATGACAAAATGGAGAAGTTGGCGCGATTGTATTTGAAGGAGGTTGTCTCCAGACATAGAATACCCGTCTCTATTATCTCTGATAGGGATGGTAGATTTGTTTCAAGGTTCTGGCAGACATTGCAACAAGCATTGGGGACTCGTCTAGACATGAGTACTGCCTATCATCCACAAACTGATGGGCAGAGCGAAAGGACAATACAAACGCTTGAAGACATGCTACGAGCATGTGTTATTGATTTCGAAAACAGTTGGGATCGACACCTACCGTTAGCAGAATTTTCCTACAACAACAGTTATCATTCTAGTATTGAGATGACGCCGTTTGAGGCACTTTATGGTAGAAAGTGCAGGTCTCCGATTTATTGGAATGAAGTGGGGGATAGACAGATTACGGGTCCGGAGATAATACAAGAAACTACCGAAAAAATCATCCAAATTCAACAACTATTGAAAACCGCCCAGAGTCGACAAAAGAGCTACGCGGATAGTAAAAGAAAAGATATAGAGTTTGATATTGGAGAAATGGTCATGCTTAAGGTTTCACCTTGGAAAGGCGTTGTTCGATTTGGTAAACGGGGGAAACTAAATCCAAGGTACATTGGACCATTCAAGATTATAGATCGTGTCGGACCAGTAGCTTACCAACTGGAGCTACCTCAACAACTTGCGGCTGTACATAACACTTTCCACGTCTCGAATTTGAAGAAATGTTTTGCTAAAGAAGATCTCACTATTCCGTTAGACGAAATCCAAATCAATGAAAAACTTCAGTTCATTGAAGAACCCGTCGAAATATTGGATCGTGAGGTTAAGAGACTTGAGCAAAACAAGATACCGATTGTTAAGGTTCGATGGAATGATCGTAGAGGACCCGAGTTCACCTGGGAGCATGAAGATCAGATGAAGAAGAAATATCCGCATCTATTTCCAGAAGATTCGTCAACACCTTCAACAGCTTAAAATTTCGGGACGAAATTTATTTAACGGGTAGGTACTGTAGTGACCCGAACTTTTCCATATTTATATATATTAATTGAGATTGATATTTACATGACTAAATGTTTCCAACATGTTAAGTAATCAAACTTGTTAAGACTTGATTAATTGAAATAGGTTTCATATAGACAATTGACCACCCAAGTTGACCGGTGATTCACGAACGTTAAAACTTGTAAAAACTATACGATGACATATATATGGTTATATATACAGTTAACATGATTTTATTATTAGTAAGTATCTCATTAGGTATTTTAGCAGTGAGTTATATACATAAAAATGAGACTATTAAATTAAGAAACTCGAGAACGATATATATAACGATTATCGTTATAACAACGTCTTACTAGGTACATATGAATCATATTAAGATATTGATACACTTGGTTAATTATGTTAAATTATAAGTAAATATATCACTAAGTGTATTAACAATGAACTACATATGTAAAAATAAGACTACTAACTTAATGATTTCGAAACGAGACATATATGTAACGATTATCGTTGTAACGACATTTAACTGTATATATATTATACTAAGATATATTATATATCATAATATCATGATAATGTAACAATTTAACATAACATTTGATATAATAAACAATGGGTTAACAACATTTAACAAGATCGTTAACCTAAAGGTTTCAAAACAACATTTACATGTAACGACTAACGATGACTTAACGACTCAGTTAAAATGTATATACATGTAGTGTTTTAATATGTATTCATACACTTTTTAAAGACTTTAAGACACTTATCAAAACACTTCTACTTAACAAAAATGCTTACAATTACATCCTCGTTCAGTTTCATCAACAAATCTACTCGTATGCACCCGTGTTCGTACTCGTACAATACACAGCTTTTAGATGTATGTTAATTGGTATATACACTCCAATGATCAGCTATTAGCAGCCCATGTAAGTCACCTAACACAAGTAGAAACCATAATTTGGCAACTAGCATGAAATATCTCATAAAATTAAAAAATTATGAGTAATCATTCATGACTTATTTACATGAAAACAAAATTACATATCCTTTATATCTAATCCATATACCAACGACCAAAAACTCCTACAAACACTTTCATTCTTCAATTTTCTTTATCTAATTGATCTCTCTCAAGTTCCATCTTCAATTTCTAAGTGTTCTTCATAAATTCCATAAGTATAGTTTCATAAAAATCAAGAATACTTCCAAGTTTGCAAGTCTACTTCCAAGCTTTCTAATCCATTCCAAGTAATCACCTAAGATCAAGGAACTTGGGTTATTTACAATAGGTTACCTTTCTAATTCAAGGTAATATTCATATTCAAACTTTGATTCAATTTCTACAACTATAACAATCTTATTTCGAGTGAAAATCTTACTTGAACTGTTTTCGTGTCATGATTCTGCTGCAAGAACTTTCAAGACATCCAAGGATCCTTTGAAGCTAGATCCATTTTTCTCATTTCCACTAGTTTTATCCAGAAAACTTGAGGTAGTAATGATGTTCATAACATCATTCAATTCATACATATAAAGCTATCTTATTAGAAGGTTTAAACTTGTAATCACTAGAACATAGTTTAGTTAATTCTAAACTTGTTCGCAAACAAAAGTTAATCATTCTATCTTGACTTTTAAAATCAACTAAACACATGTTCTATATCTATATTATATGCTAACTTAATGAATTAAAACATGGAAACACGATGAACACCATAAAATCGAATATACGCCGTCGTAGTGAAATCGGGGGCTGTTTTGGTTTGGATAATTAAAAACTATGATAAACTTTAATTTAAAAGTTTTTCTTCTGGTAAAATGATTTTTCATATTAACATGAAACTATATCTAAAAAGCTTGGTTAAACTCAAAGTGAAAGTATGTTTTTCAAAATGGTCATCAAGATATCGTTCTTTCGACGGAAATGACTACCTCTTTAGTAATTGACATGTAACTTAAATTTCCGACTATAAACCTATACTTTTTCTGTTTGGATTCTTAAATTAGAGTTCAATATGAAACCATAACAATTTGATTCACTCAAAACGGATTTAAAATGAAGAAGTTATGGGTAAAACAAGATTGGATATTTTTGATCTTTTTAGCTACCGGAAATGTTAAACAAATCTATACAAATCATATCCTGGCTAACTTATATTGTATTATACATGTATTCTAATATATTATGTAATCTTGGGATACCATAGACACGTATGCAAATATTTTGACATATCATATCGACCCATGTATATATATTATTTGGAACAACCATAGACACTCTATATGCAGTAATGTTGGAGTTAGCTATACAGGATTGAGGTGGATTTCAAAAATATATATACTTTGAGTTGTGATCTAGCCTGAGACGTGTATACACTGGGTCGTGGATTGATTCAAGATAATATATATCGATTTATTTCTGTACATCTAACTTTGGACAACTAGTTGTAGGTTACTAACTAGGAAAGCTGACTTAATACACTCAAATCTTTAAAACATAATAAAAATGGTTGTAATTATATTTTGATCATACTTTGATATATATGTACATATTTGTATAGGTTCGTGAATCGATCCGTGGCCAAGTCTTATTTTCGAGGAAGGAAATATTTGTGAAAGTGAGTTATAGTCCCACTTTTAAAATCTAATATTTTTGGGATGAGAATACATGCAGGTTTTATAAATGATTTACAAAATAGACACAGGTACGTGAAACTACATTCTATGGTTGAATTATCGAAATCAAATATGCCCCTTTTTATTAAGTCTGGTAATCTAAGAATTAGGGAACAGACACCCTAATTGACGCGAATCCTAAATATAGATCTATTGGGCCTAACAAACCCCATCCAAAGTACCAGATGCTTTAGTACTTCAAAATTTATATCATATCCGAAGGGTGTCCCGGAATGATGGGGATATTCTTATATATGCATCTTGTTAATGTCGGTTACCAGGTGTTCACCATATGAATGATTTTTATCTCTATGTATGGGATGTGTATTGAAATATGAAATCTTGTGGTGTATTGTTACGATTTGATATATATAGGTTAAACCTATAACTCACCAACATTTTTGTTGACGTTTAAAGCATGTTTATTCTCATGTGAATACTAAGAGCTTCCGCTGTTGCATACTAAAATAAGGACAAGATTTGGAGTCCATATTTGTATGATATTGTGTAAAAACTGCATTCAAGAAGCATATGTCGATGTAATATATTTCTATTGTAAACCATTATGTAATGGTCGTGTGTAAACAGTATATTTTAGATTATCATTATTTGATAATCTACGTAATGTTTTTAAAAACTTTATTGATAAAATAAAGGTTATGGTTGTTTTAAAAATGAATGCAGTCTTTGAAAAACGTCTCATATAGAGGTCAAAACCTCGCAACGAAATCAATTAATATAGAACGTTTATAATCAATATGAACGGGACATTTCACTATCCGCCACACCAGCCCAAAATGCGACCACCATCTACTCTCTACGACCCCAACCAAGCCTATCAGTACACCTATAACCAACCCTGGAACCCGACCGACGACATAAACTGGAACCCCTATCCAGATTGATACAGTTCCCGTTGGTGATTTTTATCTTTTATTATTTTTATTTACTTATGTTTAAAACATATAATATTGTGATGCTTTTATGTAATTTTTAACATTTTTTTTATTTTGTTACTAATATTTCGTATTTATAATTTTAAAGTGGGATGTTAAGTCCCATTTCAAATTACCTTGCATGTTATTATTTGTATGTATGTATATTGTCAATTGTACACAACAGGGTAAAACAACGAACTTTCAAAGACTGGCATTAAGTTCAGCAAAAGCTACTAATTTTGACGACAAAACGAAAAACAAATGTGATGTAACAACAAGACGGAATGAACAAATGATATTCACCATTTATCATTCAACAAACAAACGCCAATATGTTTAGAAACTTTGGTAAAATTTAATCATTTTTCTACGCTACTCACCCTCAATAATTTAAATTGCTACTGATTTCTTGCAAATGAGGGCATTGCAAGATCTTAAGTGTGGGAAGGGGTTAAATTCTTTCGAATTTTTAAATTTTTTGACTTATACACTTGGTTACCATTAAAAATACTAGTAACGCAGTAGTTGAATTAGAATCTAGTGCTCTCTGATAATAAAGAACAGCCCTAGTCTTATATACTGACTACCCAATTCTAGTAAAATTTTTCAAAATTTTCAACTAAATGAACTCAAAATCATGTTTATACATATTTATGAACGATAAAACTAGGTGTTAACATCGAAATTATTGTTACCTCGGGAAGGACATAAATTGAGAAACAACCCAAAATGTTAGAATTCATTTAAAATGGAATAGAGGAAAATAAAAAGGCAAAGAAAGGAAAATAAAAGCCAATTGTGGGAAAAATTTACCAAGTTATTTAAAACATATATTACATATTTTTGTATAAATAATTGAAGATACTTTTATTTTGAACAATATTAATCAGTTTTACCCAGTTTATTGTAATATAAATGGAATTTAAAAGGAAGTAAAGTCTTCCGAGAAAAAGATACACGCTTCTTGATTTAGGTCAGGAAGTTGTCGTCCAGACCAGTTGTAGAGTCTACGAAAAACCTTGAAAAGTTTTCTCGAAAATCAGCTGGAAATCCACGGACCTCAGCATCAAACAGGGTCGCCAAGTGGTCAGACTTATCCTAACCATGAGAGGATCGGTCTCGTACAATGGGGGGGGGGGGGGTACCGTGCAAATTAGCTTATAAGACTAATGAATCAGATCCCCAGAAAGGATAATCTCCTTAAAGATCAAAAATCAGCTTTTAAGACTGATATTACTCAATCCTTGAGATTGACCTTAAAGATTGAGAATTCAAACTCATGGAATTCAATTATATCTAAACTTGAGCTTGAACGAAAAAATATTTTGATCAAATTAAAACCGATTTGTTTTCTGAAAACCCATTTTTAATGCGTTCACTACCATTGAACGTAAAATCCTGAGAATTCACCGGAATTCATTAGGTCACCTGAACCAAATCGGGTGTCAACCGTAAGAACGGTGGTTGCATAGCATGGTCGAAGACAGGACCTTGTGCCAGACTGAAAAACTATAGGATGATCTTTACTATTGCTCCTACAAAGGATAGTAATTGCATCCGACACGATATAGACCATAATCAAAAGCATGTCACGGGACATTGCCTTAACAGTCGCTTGTTCAACGCTTTCCTTTACAACCGGACGATAGTTTACCGAAAGGTAATATACGGAGCAAGCAAACTGGACGTGTTGTTTTCCCAATACAAGGTTAGCAAGTGGGTAACACAAAACCACAAGTTTTGAGCTAAAATTTTCAAATCTGAAACCCACGAAACCCACAAACATTTTCCAAACACCGGTGAAGGGTTATTTCGAAAAACTTATCTAGGGTAAAAGCTAGATTGAATTTTCAAAAAGATCAAATGTTTTCATAAAGATCCAATTTCCTTAAAGGATCTAAATTTTCATAGACATGTGGGAGTGTAAACCACAATGTTACTACCATTGTTCATACTGCCGTATTAAAATCACTGATGTACAAAGTGTGAAGAATAAAGAAGTGATTCAAGTATGTTTATATTCAAGTTCTATATTGCTTGAGGACAAGCAACGCTCAAGTGTGGGAATATTTGATAATGCTAAAAAAGAACATATATTTCATAGCATTATCCTTTAAGAAAGACAAGCTTTTGGTTGCAATTGTTCTATTTACAAGTGATATTCGTTTAAATAATAAAAGGTGAAGACAAAAGACAGATTCGACGATTTGAAGACGCAAATGACCAAAATGCTAAAAAGTACAAAGTACAATCTAAGAGGTTCAAATTATTGATGAGAAACGTCTAAAAATTACAAGAGTAGAGCCGCAAAACGCAAAGTACAAGATATTAAATAGTACGAAAGGACGTTCGAAAATCTGGAACCGGGACATGAACCAACTTTCAACGCACGACGCAACGGAGCGAAAATTACAAGTCAACTATGCACATAAATATAATATAATATATAAATAATTCTTAAAATTATATATATATTATATATATTTAATAAAACTGTCGGCAACAAGAAAACAAAGTTATGTGAGCTGGATCAGAGGGCCATGCGATCGCATGGCCTGGAAGCTTTAAATCCATGCGATCGCATGGCAGCCTGTAGCAGGCCAAGTCCTATAAATTTCGCGTGTTTTGGCCGAATTTATTACTCCTTTTTCAATCTCTCTCTCTCTCTCACGATATATATATATATATATATATATATATATATATATATATATATATATATATATATATATATATATATACATATATATATATATATATATTATAATTTTAATTTTAATTTAAGATTAATAATAATAAGGTTATGTTAGTGAATGTTGTAAGTGTATAAGTCGAAATTCCGTCCGTGTAGCGCTACGCTATTATTAATCATTGTAAGTTATGTTCAACCTTTTTAAATTAATGTCTCGTAGCTATGTTATTATTATGCTTATTTAAGCCAAAGTAATCGTAATTTTGGGCTAAATATTAAAGACGGGGTAATTGGGCTTTGTACCATAATTGGAGTTTGGACAAAAGAACGACACTTGTGGAAATTAGACTATGGACTATTAATGGACTTTATATTAACTAAACAATACCTCGTTAATTTAATATAAAGATTACAATTTGACGTATCTATATATAACCACATACGCTTAATCGGGTACTGATGTGTGCGAGGTGGGGCACGAAATACTATATATTTTTAATACGAAATACGTTACAAATTACACAAGTTTTATTATTTATTTATAGATGGGATATACCTAAACCTTGCTACAACACTATAGGCAGTGTACCTAATCGTAGAGTAGTATAGTTTTTAGTAAGTCCGGTTCGTTCCAAATGGAGACGACTTATTTTACACTATATTTTTAAACAATTATATTTGTACAAAATATATTATATATAGTAATAATATATAAAAGGGGGTTTACCGTTTAATGACCGGTTTGTCGATTTTATATTTTAAGTCACAATTAAAACCTAATGCAAAATATAAATGACGATAATTAAAGTAGCAAAAATTAAAATGCGATAAGAAATAAAATAAAGGAATTATGCTTAATTAAACTTCTGTAATCATGATGTTTGACGTTTTAATTTATTACCCTGTGTTAATTGTCCTTTGTCCTGAATTATTAGATAAGTCTATCTGGGTTTGTCCATAATAGTCCATCGGTCATAATTATAAAGTGCGAGGGTCTTCGCCAAATTAACCTTATACCCGAAGTCAAATATTCCAACTAATTGGGAATTCGAACTGTAACAAGGTCTTAATACTTTGTTTAATGAATACACCAGGTTATCGACCGTGTGTAATCCAAGGTTTTAATACTTTGTTAACAATTACACCAATTACCCTTGAATGTAATCCACCCCTATTTTAATGAGTCCAGTGACTATTAATTCATCCCCGTGTCCGGTCAAATGAACAATTATTGGTATTTATAGATATCCCGCCCACCGTACCCGATTAAGCGTATGTGGTTATTTATAGATACGTCAAATTATAACCTTTATATTAAATTAACGAGGTATTGTTAAGTTAATATAAAACCCATTAATAGCCCATAGTCTAATTTCCACAAGTGTCGTTCTTTTATCCAAACCCCAATTATGGACTAAAGCCCAATTACCCAATTTTAATATTTAGCCCAACATCACGATTACTTCGGCATTAAATAAGCATAATAATAACTTAGCTACGAGACATTAATTTAAAAAGGAAGAACATAGCTTACAGTGATTATTAATCGCGTAGTGTTACACGGACAGAACTCCGACTTTAAAACCCGTAATTAACCGTTACATTAACTAAACTAATCTAATATAAAACTAAACTAATTTATATTTTATATATATATATATATATATATATATATATATATATATATATATATATATATTATATATCAGAGAGAGATTGATTTTTGTGTGTGTAAAACTCGGCAGACTTCGTGGCCTTTTATAGGTAGATTTTGAAATTGTGTGCTCCGTGAGTGCGGAGTTTTTACCCTTTACAGCTCCGCGAGTGCGGAGTTTCAGATTCCAGCTCACCAAATTTTGGATCCTAGCTTTGTCGACATATTTATTATATATATATAATATATAAATAATTTATATAATTATTTATATATTAAATTTTATTCTTATGCATAGTTGACTTGTAATTTTAGGTCCGTTGCGTCGTGCATTTACGCCCGGTTTATGTCCCGGTTCCGGATTTTCGAACGTCCTTTCGTACGCGTAGATATCTTGTACTTTGCGTTTCGCGGCTTGTACTCTTGTAATTTTTAGACGTTTCTCATCAATAATTTGAACCACTTGAATTGTATCTTGTACATTTGAGCTTTTTGGACGTTTGCATCTTCAAATCGTCGTTTTCACCTTTTGTCTTCGCACTTATTTATTTAAACGAATATTATATAAAAATAGAACAATTGCAACTAAAAGCTTTACATATTGGAAGGATATTGCTACTAAATATATGTTTATTTGGAGCACTATCAGGTACAGTGGGCGGGATATCTATAAATATGAATTATCGTTCATTTTACCGGATACGGGGATGGATTAATAGTCAATGGACTCGTTGAAACAGGGGTGGATTACATTCAAGGGTAATTGGTGTAATTGTTAACAAAGTAGTAAAACCTTGGATTACACGCAGTCGATAACCTGATGTATTCATTAAACAAAGTATTAAGACCTTGTTATAGTTCGAATTCCCAATTAGTTGGAATATTTGACTTCGGGTATAAGGATAATTTGACGAAGACTCTCGCACTTTATATTTATGACTGATGGACTATTATGGACAAAACCAGATGGACATATTGAATAATCCAGGACAAAGGACAATTAACCCATGGTAATAAACTAAAATCAACACGTCAAACATCATGATTACGGAAGTTTAAATAAGTATAATTCTTTTATTTCATATTTCATCACACTTTTATTTACTGTCATTTTATTTATTGCACTTTTAATTATCGTACTTTTTAATTATCTCAATTTAATTTATCATCATTTTATTTATCGCACTTTAAATTATTGCACTTTCATTATCATCATTTAATTTACGCTTTAAATTAAGTCATTTGTATATTTAATATTTTACATTAGGTTTTAATTGCGACTTAAGACATAAAATCGACAAACCGGTCATTAAACGGTAAAAACCCCCTTTTATAATAATAATACTGCTTATATATATATATATATATATATATATATATATATATATATATATATATATATATATATTTACAATATAGTTTTAAAATTATAGCGTTAAACTTGGCTAGTTCCTTGTGGACGAACCGGACTTACTAAAAACTACACTACTGTACGATTAGGTACACTGCCTATAAGTGTTGTAGTAAGGTTTAGGTATATCCACTCTATAAATAAATAAATAACTTGTGTAAAATTGTATCGTATTTAATAGTATTTCGTAGCAAAAATATAACTATTTCATATACACCTCGCATAACATCAATTATGCTTTAAACTCAAATGCTTTTCCAAATAATAGAACGTAGTTATTGGCTCTGTTATTGGGAAGTCGCGAACCCCGATTCAGAGTACACTATCTGTGTCACCCCTTGGTAAGAGAAGTCTATCGAATACAATGTAAGATCGACTGAGGCACACCGGTTGTAGTAAGTCTATCAAGCTTTGGATTCCGAATGAGGACTCTTTCGTAGTGAAACATCTGACTAGACCCTTAGTACATTGTCGGTCCCAGACCATGATAGTGTAGTCACCAAGCATATAAACTTCGTACGTGCAAGCTGAAGCACAGCAGTTGTTGTAAGCTGTACCTCTGTTAAGTAAGGCCATGAAACACGAACAGTGTTGATTAGTACACTGCACCATAACGTGGTCTCAAGCAATGTACTCTGCTTGAGGGATTCTTAGTTAATTAAGGAACTGTTTGTTTGAACACATAAAGGATTGGACCGCTAGGATAACCGAACGTGTTCATGGAAGTCAACCTGACTTGGCCATGGTGTTCTTTATGGTTGAACTCTTTTTAAGGGCCTAACTATCTTTTAAAACCAATCATTAACAAAAGCATTGAAACACATCACGTCTCTCGGATATGGTAAATATTAAAAGTTTGCAGATAACATTTATCAAGTTTTAGTCTGTTTGTGAACATCAATGTCAAGTTTCAGCTGTGTATGACAATAAAAAATGTTTTGTTTCTCCTGCTTGTAAAACACAAGTTTAAGTAACCAATTGTAACATATAAGAACACAAAGGTTTCATATTTAAAGTTTGTAGACAGCACTGTGTCCTGTTTCAAATGTGTGTAGACAATATCATGTCAAGTTTCAAATGTTCGTAGACAATACCATGTCAAGTTTTATTTTTCTTGTTTGTAAACCACAATTTTAAGTAACGTAACATAGTATCTAAAAAATATTATTCAGAAAAATAGTTCATTTGTATTTGACTACGAGATTTTAATAAGCACAACCCAAACGTTGCAAAAATGTACATACCACTATGAGCACTTGAATACTAGCTAAGATCGACGTATAGTATATAACTACACTTATCCTTACCCCATGAATTGTATACACTTGTTCGAGTGTACTTATAGTTCAAAGTAAATGCACCACAGTTAATATTGTTGGGTGAGGTTTGCCTAACCTAACGGATCTGTCCATCTAATTTGCGCTTACCCGAAGCAAATAAAGTATTCAAGCTAGGGAAATTCTGAACAAAATCAACAGGTATAATAGTACTCGTGTCAAATGTAAAAGCATTTCCAATATCGTAAAAGTAATCAACGTGTATTCTCATCCCAGAAAATATGTAAAAAGCGGGACTGTAGACTCACCTTGAGTGCATTTGACAATTCACAAGCAAAGAGTAGTCGAACACTATGACCGAGTAATGAAACCTAGATATACCATTATATGGTTACGTAAGTTTGTTTCAAAAGACAGACTCATAGTACAGCTGTCATAGTACTCAGACCGACGCACATGTATAGTAAAAGTCAACACAGAATTCAACTAGTCAAGCAAGTCAACAAAAGTCAAACTTGGTCAAATTGGTCAACCTAAGTCAACTACATCAGTAGGTCATTCAAACGTTATCATAAAGTCAAACCAATGTCAACTCATAAGTTTCATATAGTCGTTTAGTCAGATAACGTTTACTAGTTTAGCTGTCGTAGTTTTTCACAAATGTCATACAATCGGACAAGCATAGTTCACAAATGACACATCAAACAAATATGAACAACTCCAGATAATAAGTTCATATTATAACCTTTCTTAAAAGACCAAGCACACTAACATACGATTCCTAGAACTCATTCAGTATGCAAAATATTCAAGGACAGTTTTTGTTTCCGCATCAGTTTCATTTTAGTTCTCATTTAATTTAGAAAATAGCAATTAAAAAATGGCCAATTGTATGACTATAAACACCTAAAAATATTATTGGTAAAATAATCAGAAAACCATGTAGCCAATTTGTACATTTTAACCAACTTGTCGGACATTCTAATTTAGACAGAATTCAGACCTTTGATTTCGGCGCGCATACAACACATAGCAAACAAGTCTTTCAGAGCTAGACATGTCAAAAAGATATGCTATGAAATATACATACAACAACATACCAGAAGCACAAGGTCTAATTCAACTTCTACTTCATGCTAGATAATTATTCGTGCAAACTAGACAGATTCGATCCCATTCAGGTAGTCGTTTTCGGGGTTGATTATACAAGCATCTAGAAAAAATTAGCATGTGATATCCAAATGAAATGTCAAGTACTAATCATGCACTTACAGAATACAAAAGCTTGATTAGAAAAATGTATGTTAAATGGTCGTTTGGTCCATGAACAACTCACTAGTCAACACGTTACAACACGAACATTCAAATAATCATAAAATGACTTTTACCAATCTGATTACTATAATATCCTAGTCCATTTTATGTGTTTTTCAATTCTATATCCATCTAACATTAGTTCATAAGCCAATTCAAAACAAACAAGTTGAAGTTTTTGTATTATAGCATAATTACATACCGAAACTTCAAACTAGCATAACTTAGGTTATACAAAACATAATCATGCGATTCAAGTGAGCAAACTCAATAGTTTTTAGATATATATCCATCTAAAAACTTTGCAAATACAGAAAAAAACTCACAAAACCAGTAGCATAGCAATACAATTCTTTTTAAAACCCTAACTCACAAATCGGACAAAATAACGACTAGTTAGATACACAATCGCGACTAATTGAGCAATAGAATGTCTAATTCAAAAGATTAGCAATAAAATCTGGAAAATAAAGTTTTTAAATCTTACCCTAATCATACAATTGTTGGTATACATGCGTAGAGGAGAACGAGGTGATCGCGAATACGTAAACGAGCAAGCAAACAACCAAGTTTTTGATGTGTTCTTGATAGGATGAATATGGTCGACCTAGATGATGATGAGGATGAATTTTAGAGCCGTGAGAGGGATATGGAGGGTGGATGCACATTCAGTTTTTGTTATAGGGGAATAAGGGTTAGTTTGGTCCAGTGTAATAGATATTAGATGGATCAAATAACAACCGAGCCTCAAATTAGAAAAAAATGGATGGATATGGGGGATTGGGGCTGCCGATTTGGGTTAGATAGGGAGTCAATGTATTCTATTGGCTAGCTAGATTAATTCATAAGCTCGTTCCCATTAATCGTTAACCGAAAACGTGAACCGAATCATTAAACATTAATTTTCCGTGTCTTTAATATATAAAAATTCCAATAAGCCTAAAGTGTCTTATAAACATTATAATTATATAATATAATTATTAAAAGTAAATTACATTATGTTTTGGCTTGCTAGTCCGCTAATTGTGGTCCGCTTCTAGTTGCCGTTAACCGTACCGAGTTCCCGGAACGTTAACAGATCGTTAAAACGCATCCCATCAAGTTTAATTCATTAAATATATAATATATTAAATATGTTTTTCTTAAATTTAATAATTATTAAAAATGGAGCGTTTCGCAGTCTCACGAGACCTCTGTTGCAGTTTTCAAAACCGTATCGTTTTCTCAGTATTTTAAAACATGAAATAGGTTTTTCGGCTAATATAATCATATATTAAATATAGTATTTCATCATGAACTCAAGTATGCATTTAATTAAATAAAATACAAAAATTTCAGTAAGTTCCGTCAAATAACTTAACGGGCAGTTAACGAAGCTTAACGGGAATAACAGGTGATATGTGAAATCTACCTCAAAATAATTAGCTAAAAACTTAACAATTATGACACAATTACAGGCAACTACAACCTGATCATGCAGTAACCTATAAGTAATTTGACCAGTTCGTTCCACAAAGAGCAGTTTGATCAAGACTTTAAAAACTAGTAATTATCCTAAGAATTTAATAAAAGAGGTTTGGATTGTATTTTAATTCACGCAATTTGAAATGTCCCGTTCTTATTGATTAAAAACGTTCCATATTAATTGATTTCGTTGCGAGGTTTTGACCTCTATATGAGACGTTTTTCAAAGACTGCATTCATTTTTAAAACAAACCATAACCTTTATTTCATAAATAAAGGTTTAAAAAGCTTTACGTAGATTATCAAATAATGATATTCTAAAATATCCTGTTTACACACGACCATTACATAATGGTTTACAATACAAATATGTTACATCGAAATCAGTTTCTTGAATGCAGTTTTTACACAATATCATATAAATATGGACTCCAAATCTGGTCCTTATTTTAGTATGCAACAGCGGAAGCTCTTAATATTCACCTGAGAATAAACATGCTTTAAACGTCAACAAAAATTTTGGTGAGTTATAGGTTTAACCTATATATATCAAATCGTAACAATAGACCACAAGATTTCATATTTCAATACACATCCCATACATAGAGATAAAAATCATTCATATGGTGAACACCTGGTAACCGACATTAACAAGATGCATATATAAGAATATCCCCATCATTCCGGGACACCCTTCGGATATGATATAAATTTCGAAGTACTAAAGCATCCGGTACTTTGGATGGGGTTTGTTAGGCCCAATAGATCTATCTTTAGGATTCGCGTCAATTAGGGTGTCTGTTCCCTAATTCTTAGATTACCAGACTTAATAAAAAGGGGCATATTCGATTTCGATAATTCAACCATAGAATGTAGTTTCACGTACTTGTGTCTATTTTGTAAATCATTTATAAAACCTGCATGTATTCTCATCCCAAAAATATTAGATTTTAAAAGTGGGACTATAACTCACAGATTTTTACTTCGTCGGGAAGTAAGACTTGGCCACTGGTTGATTCACGAACCTATAACAATATATACATATATATCAAAGTATGTTCAAAATATATTTACAACACTTTTAATATATTTTGATGTTTTAAGTTTATTAAGTCAGCTGTCCTCGTTAGTAACCTACAACTAGTTGTCCACAGTTAGATGTACAGAAATAAATCGATAAATATTATCTTGAACCAATCCACGACCCAGTGTATACATATCTCAATATTGATCACAACTCAAACTATATATTTTGGAATCAACCTCAACCCTGTATAGCTAACTCCAACATTCACATATAGAGTGTCTATGGTTGTTCCGAAATATATATAGATGTGTCGACATGATAGGTCGAAACATTGTATACGTGTCTATGGTATCTCAAGATTACATAATATACAATACAAGTTGATTAAGTTATGGTTGGAATAGATTTGTTACCAATTTTCACGTAGCTAAAATGAGAAAAATTATCCAATCTTGTTTTACCCATAACTTCTTCATTTTAAATCCGTTTTGAGTGAATCAAATTGCTATGGTTTCATATTGAACTCTATTTTATGAATCTAAACAGAAAAAGTATAGGTTTATAGTCAGAAAAATAAGTTACAAGTCGTTTTTGTAAAGGTAGTCATTTCAGTCGAAAGAACGACGTCTAGATGACCATTTTAGAAAACATACTTCCACTTTGAGTTTAACCATAATTTTTGGATATAGTTTCATGTTCATAATAAAAATCATTTTCTCAGAATAACAACTTTTAAATCAAAGTTTATTATAGTTTTTAATTATCCCAACCAAAACAGCCCCCGGTTTTACTACGACGGCGTATATCCAGTTTTATGGTGTTTATCATGTTTTCGGGTTTTAAATCATTAAGTTAGCATATCATATAGATATAGAACATGTGTTTAGTTGATTTTAAAAGTCTAGTTAGAAGGATTAACTTTATTTGCGAACAAGTTTAGAATTAACTAAACTATGTTCTAGTGATTACAAGTTTATAACGTTGAATAAGACAGCTTTTTATGTATGAATCGAATGATGTTATGAACATCATTACTACCTAAAGTTCCTTGGATAAACCTACTGGAAATGAGAAAAATGGATCTAGCATCAAAGGATCCTTGGATGGCTTGAAAGTTCTTGAAGCAGAATCATGACACGAAAACAATTTCAAGTAAGATTTCCACTCGAAATAAGATTGTTATAGTTATAGAAATTGAATTAAAGTTTGAATATGATTATTACCTTGTATTAGAAAGATAACCTAGTGTAAGTAATAAAGGTTTCTTGATCTTGGATGATTACTTGGAATGGATTTAGAAAACTTGGAAGTAAACTTGCAATCTTGGAAGTATTCTTGATTTTATGAAACTAGAACTTTTGGAATTTATGAAGAACACTTAGAACTTGAAGATAGAACTTGAGAGAGATCAATTAGATGAAGAAAATTGAAGAATGAAAATATTTGTAGGTGTTTTTGGTCGTTGGTGTATGGATTAGATATAAAGGATATGTAATTTTGTTTTCATGTAAATAAGTCATGAATGATTACTCATATTTTTGTAATTTTATGAGATATTTCATGCTAGTTGCCAAATGATGGTTCCCACATGTGTTAGGTGACTCACATGGGCTGCTAAGAGCTAATCATTGGAGTGTATATACCAATAGTACATACATCTAAAAGCTGTGTATTGTACGAGTACGAATACGGGTGCATACGAGTAGAATTGTTGATGAAACTGAACGAGGATGTAATTGTAAGCATTTTTGTTAACTAGAAGTATTTTGATAAGTGTCTTGAAGTCTTTCAAAAGTGTGTGAATACATATTAAAACACTACATGTATATACATTTTAACTGAGTCGTTAAGTCATCGTTAGTCGTTACATGTAAATGTTGTTTTGAAACCTTTAGGTTAACGATCTTGTTGAATGTTGTTAACCCATTGTTCATTATAACAAATGAGATGTTAAATTGTTATATTATCATGATATTATGATATATAATATATCTTAGTATGATGTATATACAGTTAAATGTCGTTACAACGATAATCGTTACATATATGTCTCGTTTCGAAATCATTAAGTTAGTAGTCTTATTTTTACATATGTATTTCATTGTTAATACACTTAATAATATATTTACTTATCATTTAACATAATTAACCAAGTGTATCAATATCTTAATATGATTCATATGTACCTAGTAAGACGTTGTTATAACGATAATCGTTATATACATCGTTTTCGAGTTTCTTAAATTAATAGTCTCATTTTTATGTATATAACCCATTGTTAAAATACCTAATGAGATACATACTTGTAATAAAATCATGTTAACTATATATATAACCATATATATGTCATCGTATAGTTTTTACAAGTTTTAACGTTCGTGAATCACCGGTCAACTTGGGTGGTCAATTGTCTATATGAAACCTATTTCAATTAATCAAGTCTTAACAAGTTTGATTGCTTAACATGTTGGAAACACTTAATCATGTAAATAACAATTTCATTTAATATATATATATATAAACATGGAAAAGTTCGGGTCACTACACAATTAACGTGAAGCAAATGAAAAAAATTAAAGGGACAAATTCCATCTGACGGCGTGTTACACTAAACGGGAATAGCAGGGTTGTTATACTAAACGTATAACACCCCGACAAATTCATCGGACGGCATGTTTGATATGCTTGCACATACTTGCATCTTTTAGATATAGATTAGAAATAAACATGGACTCGACTAAAGTGACAAGCAACGAGAAATGATGACTCAGTCTTTGTATTAGCAAGTTTTCCGTTTAAGATTCGTCCCAAGAGAGCGTTAATGCCAATTGAATTAATGAAAACTAATAATTATCCTAAGGTTTGTTTGGGGGCTTTGTATTTTGAAAACGTTTTGATTAACAACTAACACTTGCAACAATAAGCAAATAGCTAAATATCAAAATATAAATCAGTTAACTAAGTAGTGTTCACTTATCAAATCCACCCTTATGCTTGGATTGCTCCCATTTTACCCAAATTGCTATCGCATTCGTTATTGAACTATTAGATATTTAATATTACTACTAAACCTTATTCTAGTTACACTATGCAAACTCACATAAGCATTGAATTACAATATCAAGTTAAGTTATGAGTATCCACTGAGATTAAACTTGGATTAAAATCACCTAAAATCCCTTAGTAGTCAAAATTAAAGCACCACTAGTTTTGACTAAGAACACCTTAAAAACCAAACAATTAGAGGACACAATCACTTATAATCCCTTTATTGATTGTCTAGATCATGCAAACATGTTGAAGTATAAATTGAATCTCATTAGAAATTAATTAATAATTATTAAAAACTCATATAATCAAGGTTGAGTTCAAAACAAACACTAGCAATGGATCTATAGCTAACTCAACAATAATTACTCATATATTTCATTCAAACAACAATTGTTCATTGATTTGGGGTAAATCCTCACATTAGGCTTTCATAAATAAGCAAACACAAGTAAATTAGCCAAGCATGGCTATGCTAGCACTAAACAAAGATGAAAGATCACAAATAATCTTCATGTTCTACTATTACAAGTATTCAATGGAAAATAATAGAGACAAAGATGGAGATTACAACCCAAATGAAGAAATGATGTAGATCTAACACTAAGATTACTTGAGATTGAGCTTAATCCTCTAAATTAGCCTTAATCTATCACTAGATGATGAAATTAGGGTTTTTAGGGTGTGATTCAAGGTAAAAACTGCAGCTCCCTTACAATGAAACCCCATCTCATTCTATATATACCCTTCATTGAAAATTGCCCAGAAAACCCAGGTGGAACGCCGTTCCTATACTTGGAACATCGTTCCTTTTGGTCTTTGAAGTGGAACTCCGTTCCACAATCTTGAACGACGTTTTGTTGCTCTATGAAGTGGAACTCTGTTCTAATTAGGAACGTCGTTCCCAATTCCTCTTCAATAAGTTCTGTTCAACTTTTCTTCATTTCCTTTGTAATGGGACGTCGTTCTTCAAACCTGGAACGCTATTTTTGTAGGTGGAACATCGTTCCTTTGATTTGGAACGTCGATATGGTCTTTGGAATGCCATTCTAAACGTCGTTCTTGGTCATTTTTAGTACCTTGCTATTTTCTTGAGCTTTTTGCATACACATTGGTCAATTTTGCACCAATTTTAAACCCCAAGACTGCAATCATACTTAGAACGCGACTTTTCCCATTTTCTTCACTTTTAAGCACAATAAGGATCAAAACCGAGTAAAACGAGTTAGATATTGCGTTAGGAAACGTAGTGCAAATGAGCAATATCAGTGTTAATCATAGGTCCCACAGTAACGGTCACGCCCTCTAAATGAGACGTTTTAAAAGTATTCGCATTTAATTTCATTAAAAACAGTTGACTTTAAAACACAAGGCAACAACCATAAAGAAACACCATTGTGATCGTAACCATAAGCCAACAGTATTTAGTAAATTAAAAAAAAAAACTAATAAATGCGAAATGTATATAAATAATGACTTGATAAAAATATGTTGACTCCACAGCAAAACCATGCACCAAGCAAACTAGCGGAAGCTATACCTCTAAGGACCTGAGAACAAATACGCAAAAACAGGTCAATAATATGTTGGTGAATCTACAGGTTTAAGTAATATAAAACAGTGTCTGAAAAATAGTATTCTGAAAAATAGTTATTTGTTTTAGACAACGAGATTTTATAACGTACAACCCAATAGTTGTAAAAGTACATACATTTTATGAGCACTTGAACTTAACACCATGAGTAGTTTAGAACTACGCTTACCCTTTACCCTATATACCGCAAGTTAAGTAGGGTGAGGCTTGTCTAACATAACGGATCCGTCCATCTAGTTCGCGCTTACCAAAAGGTAATTAAAGTATTCAAGCTAAGAGATTTCTGAACAATAACTCATATGTATAATAAGTATTCGTATCTAAAGTAAAAACATTTGTAAACAGTGTGTATTGTCATCCCTGAATAAGTAAGTAAAAGTGGAACTGTAGACTCACCGTGTGTGCACGGTAAATGATAGTCAAAAGCAGTAAGTAAACCAGACGATTACTATCGTGTAACGCAACCTAATTATTTAGATTGTTTAAGTAAGTTTATAATATCACATTATGATATTCCATAGTGTACATGTTGTCCTATAGCTAGATCCGACTCGATAAGGTTGTAAACGTCAACACATAGTCAATACAGTTCATGCAAGTTAACAAAAGTCAAACATGGTCAAAGTGGTCAACAAAAGTCAAACCCATCAGTAGGTTATGAAATCTTGGTTAATGAGTTAACCCTATGTCAACTAACAAGTTTTAGATCACTGTTTGTCATTTGCGTGTTTAATAGTTATTGTGTCAATACGTGTTCATGCAAGTCATGCAATTCAACAAGCATAAGTCACAAATCATACATGATGACAATGTGGCTCACTCTAGATTATAATAAATGTTATAAGCTTTCTAAAAAGTCTAACCATGCCATCAAATGATTTCTATAACTCAAGTTTTATACGATTTTCACCAACTCAGTTTCTGCACGCGCAACAATTTTGTTTCATTTATCATTTATTCTATAAAAATGAAATTGACACATGGCCAGTGGGAGATGATCACTAACATCCCATATTTTAAGTGATAAAAAATATCTAAGCTTTTTGTTTAGCTAATTTGTACAGTTCTAGCACGAAAGTCAGGTGTTCCGATTTGGACAAAATCCATACTTATCGTTTTACGACACATGTAGCACACAAAGTATAGGGTTTCACATGTTGACATACAAATGTAATTTGCTTCTTAGAATCCAAATATTAACATACCTGAAGTCCAAGTCTCCAATCAACATATATTTCATGTTAGGCTAAACTTTGTACACACGAGACAAATTTGATCCTATTCAGGTGGTCATTTTCGGATGCAATTTTCTAAACATATAGGAACAATTAGCATGAATAATCTACATGAAAAGTAAATTAATAATCATGAACTTTCCAAAAATCAAAGTCTTATAATCCCTAAATTAATTAAAAATGGTCGTTTGCATCAGTTTTAAGTGTTGATCAACAAAAGTAGTCGCAAATAATCAAACTAAGGATGAACATTACGAATCCAATTCACATGATTCTTAAGTATAAATTTAGTTGTTTTTAATTATATTTCATTTGTTAAACAATTCACATTCCCAATCATATAGCATTTTTCCTCAAAACTTTGGATTCAAAGCATAAACAAGTCAAAACTTCAAATAAGCATAACGGGAGCAATTCTTAACGAAATTTGATGACTCTCTCGAGCGAACTTATTAATTTTTCAATAGATTTTTATTTAGATACATATTACCTACTGATTTTATAATATACATATGTATTAGGTCAGATTCAAAAATGAATTTTACAAAAAATGCAAAAACAATACGATCTAGCAATCAATAACAAGTAATTGGTCATGGACTTGAGCTATAACAACATTCACCATGAATAATTTATTGAAAAACTGGAATTAAAAATTAGTTTTTCAAATTTTATACGTCTAGCAAGAAATTAACTTATATCAACGCGTAGAGAACGATACATGTAACAACTTTCGTGAAGCAAGATTGAGCAAATAATCAAAATTGAAGATGGATTGTGTATGTATGTGTGTATGTCAATCGTGAAAGATCCAGGAGGAAGAGGCGTGCATTTTTTTTATATGTATTAGGTTTAGGAGATAATATGCAGTGTTATATAGTTATCTTATTACGTTTAGAGCTTAACTAGTGAATTAACAAGTATGGGCTGAAAGCAAAAGACCAATTAAAAGGTGGGGTGGGGTATTCGGCTGTGGGCCCTTGTGTGGGTGTTCACGGGCTAGTTTTTCTTAATTAGATGTTCGCGTGGTCCGTTTCTAGTACCGTTTAAAAGTACCGAATTCCCAGAACATTAACCAAACATTTAAACGCATCCACTAAGTCTAATTTATTAAAATATACAATAAATTAAATATTGATATTGCCTCATTTATACATATTTTTACTCGCAATATCAGTTCGTCTTTATTTGGTTTTTGGATATAAGTTGATGGAATGGTAAAGAAATTATTAAAGTTTGAGTTTTTACGTTCATACGTGGTGATTTGAAGAGCTGTTATAATTTAGAAGATATTTGGATGAAAGTTTTGCAGTTTTGTAGAAGAAATCGAAAGTCGAAGCAAAAAGTCAAAGTATAAAGTGAAACAGAAAAATACTGTTCAAAACAGCGTATCTCGCGTCCGCGATTCAGACCAATGCAATCGCGATTTTGGTGTTTGCTCGTGATTTTAATCTCGCGTTCGCATTACGTTAACAGAAGTTTAGAATCAGATAACAAGAAGAATCGCGGTCGCGATTCCATATATTGCGGTCGCGATGTTGAGGATTTCTCGCGGTCGTGACCCACCGTATTGCGGCAGCGAGAGTGTAAGCCGACTTCATATTTTGTTTGCCTATAAATACGCGTTTTTGGCCTTTTTAGGGTAATCAGTTTTTAATTACGAATTTTGGTGCTCCAGCAGCTAGGTTATGAATTTAATAGCTTTTCTATCAACTTTTCATTGTCTTTACATTATTGCAACAATTTTGGTTAGTGATAATCTTGCTATTACTTTTATTTACTTTCAATTTAATGAATTCAATTGTTTATTTTTCATTCGTTTGTGTTCTTTGCTTTAATATGAGTAGCTAAATTAGTTGTATCTACTTAGATGATTGAACTAAGGTGAAGGATTGCTATCTTTATGATTTAAACGATTAGATCTTATTATTTCATATATTGTTTGGCAAAGAACGACTGTTATTAAGATTAATCAATTAGTTGAAGTTACAGAGATTATTAAAATGAACTTAACAGCAATCCTGGTCCGAGAGAATTGATTCTAAGTGGATACCTTTGTCTTTATTGATTTAATTTAATCGTATTACGCGTTTATTTCCTAAACAAAACAACCTCATTTTTACTAGAATAATTACAAGTTAAAGTTTCTGATAAAACTGCTCTCTCTGGACGAATTGGTTAAATTACTTATAAATTACTGCACGATCGGGATTAGTTGCCTGGATTGTGTGATAATTATTGGGTAGTATTTACTAGTATTTTTAGGGTATAAAATTACACATCAAATATATTTTTCTCAAAGTTAATAATTATTAAAATAATTATTTATTTAAAAATCGAGTGATTCGCAGTTCTGAAAGACACCTTTTGTAGTTATTAAAACCGTTCAGTTTTCTATGTATTTCATAAGTCAAAATAAAGTTACGCAATTAATATCACATCATATTAACTCAAGTAATCCACAAAGGATCAAGTATGCATTAAAAAATTTTTAGTGTAGGAGAATCGTATGTTTTAACTAACGATCGTTTAGGGTTTAATGGAAGTCTTAACTGAAAAGCTCGAGTTGTTACAAAATGATTTTCGGTGGTGATAAGCTTGGTGGCGTGGTGGTGAGATGCTTGGTGGTATATGGTTTAATTTTCGGGGTTTTTTTTTTATATTTGATTTTAGGGTATGATTAGGGTATTGATAAACTACGAAGAAGCCTAAATCAACAGTTTGCTATTAATTTGTGATAAAAAGGTTTTCTTTGTTTAGCAAAATTAATGAATTAGATTAGAATTTTTTTTGTTTGATAAATCTCCAAAGGGAAAAATTAAAAAGAAAAATAAAAGGAGAAGTAAAGGGGAGAAAAGAAGTCAAATAACAAAAATACCCTCACATGTTTGGCACATGTTTTGGGTTAACAAAAAAAATTAAAGGATGATAAATTGGACTATTCGTGGAATAGGTCCATACTTTTGGACTATTTAGCTAAAAAAATCAAGTTTGGACTATTCGTGTGTTTTTGAACAAACAGCAAGGACTATCCGTGTAATTTTGTCTTACATACATTACATACCTTTGTTAAAAATATTTTAATGATTTAATCTCGTAATATGAATATCTTTAGATAAACTTAACATCCAACGGATATCCATTAAGCCGCTTAATGGAGCGGATATAGATATAGATGGATGAATTATACTTAAATTGATATGGATTTTAAAAATTAGACAGATATGAATAATTGGATATCGATATATGATCACCCGGATCCATATCTAATCCAATATCATCCCTAGTTGTGGGAAGTGTTGTAGGTGACATCTAGTTGTGATGGATTATGCTAATCTAACAGTGTTGTAGGAAGGTCCTTACTATAAAAGTATGGTTGTAGGGAGTGTTGCGGGAGAGTGTCGATGTGAAATTTAATTATTATTTTTTTAATAAAAGATTCTCATTAACTAATTATTACTTAATTGTAATTATAAAGTAATAAAATAACACATGACCCTAGTAAATAATATAATAATAATAACAACAATAATATTAATATTAATAATAAAATTCTAAAAAGTACATAATTATAAAAATAGATAAAAACTAATTAAAAGTACGAAAGTTTAGAGGAAGAGACCAAGTCCAAATGTGCTCCACATGATCATCTCATAATTGATTGTGAACCCGCTTATCCCGTATTTCTCTGCTAACAATGTCACGATCTCTACCTCTTGTAGTAAAATTGCGTCGGGGTCGGTTACTTGGATCAACAAGCATTTCTTATTCAAGTGATGAAATTGCAAAACCTTTATCTTTCTGTACCATGTTGTGCAAAATTTCAAAATAACACAAGTGTTCAACCGTGTTCTTATTTTGGTTCTATCAAATGATCTTGCACCCGTCTTTGAGATCACAAACTTTTCTTGAAGTACACCAAATGTACGCTCAATATCTTTCCTTGCACTTTCTTGATACCTCTTAAACCTTGCCCGTATCTCATAAGTGGGTTGTTTAAATCCTTTTATGAACGTCTCCCAATCTGGATAAATATTGTTATCAAGATAATACCCTTTCATGTAGTGAGAGCCGTTAACATCAAACAGTGCAACTAGAGCGATACCAGTCTTAAGGGTATCAAACAACGGAGATGCTAGCTTATATTTTGGCTCCAAAACAAAATAATCTTTCCATAATTGTTAAGCCGCTCCTTCATGATCTCTAAGAATATAAGTTTGTGGGATAACTTGTCTAGTGGATTCGTCTTGTTCTTCTGCAAGTTTCGAAAACTCTAAAATTTGAAGATCAACCAAATCATACATTTGATTTGCTTTAATCACTAAATTATTATCCTTGTTTATGAAATTGTTAAAATTTATAGAGTATAAAAAGAGAAATTTATAAAGAATGGTAAAAAAAAAAGTGTTTGAATGAGTTGATATTTATAATCGTAATTTAGGGGAAAAATTTTTGTTTATAAATTTTAAGTCGTCCAACGGTATTAAAATTGAACGGACCAATCAGATTTCACCACGTGTACGAAAGAGCCGTTGTTCAGCCAGTAGCAACCTCGCTCCACGCTCTTTCACAACACCTCACAAACGCCTAAATTGTAGTGACCCGAACTTTTCCCTGTTTATATATATTAATTGAGATTGATATTTACATGATTAAATGTTTTCAACATGTTAAGCAATCAAACTTGTTAAGACTTGATTAATTGAAATATGTTTCATATAGACAATTGACCACCCAAGTTGACCGGTGATTCACGAACGTTAAAACTTGTAAAAACTATATGATGACATATATATGGATATATATATATATATATAGTTAACATGATACTATGATAAGTAAACATATCATTAAGTATATTAACAATGAACTACATATGTAAAAACAAGACTACTAACTTAATGATTTTTAAACGAGACATATATGTAACGATTATCGTTGTAAAGACATTTAATGTATATATATCATATTAAGAGATATTCATACATGATAATATCATGATAATATAATAATTTAAAATCTCAATTGATATTATAAACATTGGGTTAACAACATTTAACAAGATCGTTAACCTAAAGGTTTCAAAACAACACTTACATGTAACACCGCGGGCTGTTTTAGGTTAGTTAATTAAAAACTATGATAAACTTTGATTTAAAAGTTGTTATTCTGAGAAAATGATTTTTATTATGAACATGAAACTATATCCAAAAATTATGGTTAAACTCAAAGTGGAAGTATGTTTTCTAAAATGGTCATCTAGACGTCGTTCTTTCGACTGAAATGACTACCTTTACAAAAACGACTTGTAACTTATTTTTCCGACTATAAACCTATACTTTTTCTGTTTAGATTCATAAAATAGAGTTCAATATGAAACCATAGCAATTTGATTCACTCAAAACGGATTTAAAATGAAGAAGTTATGGGTAAAACAAGATTGGATAATTTTTCTCATTTTAGCTACGTGAAAATTGGTAACAAATCTATTCCAACCATAACTTAATCAACTTGTATTGTATATTATGTAATCTTGAGATACCATAGACACGTATACAATGTTTCGACCTATCATGTCGACACATCTATATATATTTCGGAACAACCATAGACACTCTATATGTGAATGTTGGAGTTAGCTATACAGGGTTGAGGTTGATTCCAAAATATATAGTTTGAGTTGTGATCAATACTGAGATATGTATACACTGGGTCGTGGATTGATTCAAGATAATATTTATCGATTTATTTCTGTACATCTAACTGTGGACAACTAGTTGTAGGTTACTAACGAGGACAGCTGACTTAATAAACTTAAAACATCAAAATATATTAAAAGTGTTGTAAATATATTTTGAACATACTTTGATATATATGTATATATTGTTATAGGTTCATGAATCAACCAGTGGCCAAGTCTTACTTCCCGACGAAGTAAAAATCTGTGAGTTATAGTCCCACTTTTAAAATCTAATATTTTTGGGATGAGAATACATGCAGGTTTTATAAATGATTTACAAAATAGACACAAGTACGTGAAACTACATTCTATGGTTGAATTATCGAAATCGAATATGCCCCTTTTTATTAAGTCTGGTAATCTAAGAATTAGGGAACAGACACCCTAATTGACGCGAATCCTAAAGATAGATCTATTGGGCCTAACAAACCCCATCCAAAGTACCGGATGCTTTAGTACTTCGAAATTTATATCATATCCGAAGGGTGTCCCGGAATGATGGGGATATTCTTATATATGCATCATGTTAATGTCGGTTACCAGGTGTTCACCATATGAATGATTTTTATCTCTATGTATGGGATGTGTATTGAAATATGAAATCCTGTGCTCTATTATTATGATTTGATATATATAGGTTAAACCTATAACTCACCAACATTTTTGTTGATGTTTTAAGCATGTTTATTCTCAGGTGATTATTAAGAGCTTCCGCTATCGCATACTTAAATAAGGACGAGATTTGGAGTCCATGCTTGTATGATATTGTGTAAAAACTGCATTCAAGAAACTTATTTTGTTGTAACATATTTGTATTGTAAACCATTATGTAATGGTCGTGTGTAAACAGGATATTTTAGATTATCATTATTTGATAATCTACGTAAAGCTTTTTAAACCTTTATTGATGAAATAAAGGTTATGGTTTGTTTTAAAATGAATGCAGTCTTTGAAAAACGTCTCATATAGAGGTCAAAACCTCGCAACGAAATCAATTAATATGGAACGTTTTTAATCAATAAGAACGGGACATTTCAGTTGGTATCCGAGCGTTGGTCTTAGAGAACCAGAATTTTGCATTAGTGTGTCTTATCGAGTTTGTTAGGATGCATTAGTGAGTCTGGACTTCGACCGTGTTTACTTGAAAAATGATTGCTTAACAAATTTTGTTGGAAACTATATATTTTTAACATGTGAATATTATGTGATATATTAATCTCTTAACGCGTTTGATATTATGTGATAGATGTCTACCTCTAGAACAAGTCCCATTGACTCACCTAATAATAATGAAGAGTCAAATGTAAATTGGAATGATTCGTGGACTGATTCACAAGTTCCCGAAGAGGAACCGGAAGAAGAGTCGGAACCGGAAGAAGAATCGGAACCGGAAGAAGAATCGGAACCGGATGAAGAAATAGAACCGGTGGGGGAAATAATAAAACGGTTAAGTAAAAGAAAATCCTCAACCAACCGACCAAGGTTAATTATGGTCAATGGTGTTTCCGCCAAGGAAGCAAAATATTGGGAGGATTACCAATTCTCCGATGAATCGAATTCCGACGAGAATTCCGATGATGTTATAGAAATTACCCCAACTGAATTTAAAAGGCAAAAGAAAATAATAAGGGAAAGGGCATAAAAATAGCGAAATCTAATTCCAACCCCGATGAACTTTATATGTATCGTCAACCCCCGAAGTCCTTAAGTTGTAACAATGACCCGGGACCCTCTAAACCACCAGGTTTTTCTAAACCAATGTGGAAAACGACAGCTCGTATTAGGGGAACATCATATATCCCTAGAAACTTGGCAAAACGAACCAAAACCGAAGAAGAAGAAACAAGCGAGTCGGAATAAGATAGTTGTATTCGTGTGGTGTAATATATGTAATATAGTGTGCTTATGCTTTATGATATATGTAAAAATTGCTTGTATTAATAAGTATTTTTTTTTATGAATCTAACTCTTGTCTATTTTACAGTATAAAAACACAAAATGGATAGACAACCCAATATTTTAAGAGACCTACCCGGAGACATGATTGATGAAATCTTGTCTAGAGTCGGTCAGAATTCTTCGGCACAACTATTTAAGGCGAGATCAGTTTGTAAGACATTCGAAGAACGTTCTAAGAATGCCTTGGTTTATAAAAGGCTTTCGTTCGAAAGATGGGGGATATCACATTGGGAAATCCATAAGTTACGATATGTTTACTTTGACGCATATATTGCGGGGAACCCAAATGCTATTTTACGCAATGGGTTAAGAAATTATTTTGACTCAATATATCCGAATATTGGACTTCGTGATTTAGAAAAAGCGGCTAACATGCAACATAAAGAAGCATGTTATGCTTACGGATTAGTGATATTCGCTTCTCACCAAAGTGAGAACAAGAACATCGGGCTACAATTATTAAACAAAACGTTCCCACAAGTGACGGAGTCGGTAATTGGGGTAAGAAATGAGGTTTTTAGATTGTTACGGGACTGTTGGACATTACGTAACCCTCGTCCCTTTGACGACGTTACAACACGCTGTCTTATCAACGGCCATAACGGTTATGTTCCACAAGACCAAGGATGGGAAGTAATCCTAGTAAAACCAGAATGCATGACTTGTTTCTGGACGTATGAATTACGTGTCTTTATTGCCTTTGCTGAACGACTTGTGTACTAGCTAGAATTATCTTCACAACCATCTTGTATCAAATTTATTGTGTGCTATATTTCATGCTATATGTAAAATAAGCGGTATTGTAAGTTTGTAAAATATTGTGTAAAAGTTTGAACGCGAAATATTATTATAATCAGTTTTTCATATAGAATTATAGTAGTTGAATTGTATATTAGCTACTAAGTATGAACTTAACGGGTAGGTACTACTCGAATTTAAACTTATAAAACGCTAATATGAAGAAAAAGCTTTTATAAATGAGTTCATATTATGCTACGAAATACTATTAACTACTCCTAATATTCTGTATGATTAACTTGTTCCATTTGACTATTTTGAAGGAAATGGCACCGACTACTCGACACACCGTGAATATGAATGAAGAGGAATTCCGTACTTTTCTAGCTTCAAACATAGCCGCAGTACAGGCTGCGCTACATACCAACAATAACCTTGGATCTAGCAGTACAGGAAATCGTGTAGGATGCACCTACAAAGAATTCACTGCCTGCAAACCTTTGGAATTTGATGGAACCGAAGGACCGATCGGATTGAAACGGTGGACCGAGAAGGTCGAATCGGTGTTTGCCATAAGTAAGTGTACTGAAGAGGACAAAGTGAAGTACGCTACGCATACCTTCACAGGTTCTGCGTTAACACGGTGGAATACCTATCTAGAGCAAGTGGGACAAGACGATGCGTACGCACTACCGTGGTCAGCATTCAAGCACTTGATGAACGAGAAGTACCGTCCCAGAACCGAGATCAATAAGCTCAAGACAGAACTTAGAGGGTTACGAACCCAAGAATTTGATATTATCACGTACGAAAGACGATTCACAGAATTGTGCCTATTATGTCCGGGAGCATTCGAAGATGAGGAAGAGAAGATCGACGCGTTTGTGAAAGGATTACCGGAAAGAATCCAAGAAGATATAAGTTCACATGAGCCCGCCTCCATACAACAGGCATGTAGAATGGCTCACAAACTAGTAAACCAGATTGAAGAAAGAATTAAAGAACAGACTGCTGAAGAGGCCAATGTGAAGCAAGTCAAAAGAAAGTGGGAGGAAAACGGTGATAAGAATCACCAATACAACAACAACAACAACAACAACAACAAAAATAATCGAAACAATTATCCCAACAATCGCAACATCAATCGCAACTACAACAAACGGCCCAACAACAACAACAACAACAACAACAACAACTACAACAATCATCCCAACAACAATAATAACCGCAACAACAACAACAATCAGAAGCAGCTATGCCAAAGGTGTGAAAAGTATCACTCGGGGTTCTGCACCAAATTTTGCAACAAGTGTAAAAGAAATGGTCATAGCACGGCGAAGTGTGAGGTCTACGGACCAGGGGTTAATAGAACGAAAGGAACAAATGGTGTCGTAACGAGTAATGGCGGAGCAAGTAGTGTCGGAGCAAGTTATGCCAATGTAGTTTGTTATAAATGTGGAAAACCGGGCCACATTATTAGAAATTGCCTGAACCAGGAGAATACGAATGGACAAGTTCGCGGAAGAGTTTTCAATATTAATGCGGCAGAGGCATAGGAAGACCCGAAGCTTGTTACGGGTACGTTTCTTATTGACAATAAATCTGCTTACGTTTTATTTGATTCGGGTGCGGATAGAAGCTATATGAGTAGAGATTTTTGTGCTAAATTAAGTTGTCCATTGACGCCTTTGGATAGTAAATTTTTACTTGAATTAGCAAATGGTAAATTAATTTCAGCAGATAATATATGTCGGAATCGAGAAATTAAACTGGTTAGTGAAACATTTAAGATTGATTTGATACCAGTAGAGTTAGGGAGTTTTGATGTGATAATCGGTATGGACTGGTTGAAAGAAGTGAAAGCAGAGATCGTTTGTTACAAAAATGCAATTCGCATTATACGAGAAAAAGGAAAGCCCTTAATGGTGTACGGAGAAAAGGGCAACACGAAGCTACATCTTATTAGTAATTTGAAGGCACAAAAACTAATAAGAAAAGGTTGCTATGCTGTTCTAGCACACGTCGAGAAAGTACAAACTGAAGAAAAGAGAATCAATGATGTTCCCATTGCAAAAGAATTTCCCGATGTATTTTCGAAAGAATTACAGGGATTACCCCCACATCGATCCGTTGAATTTCAAATAGATCTTGTACCAGGAGCTGCACCAATAGCTCGTGCTCCTTACAGACTCACACCCAGCGAGATGAAAGAACTGCAAAGCCAATTACAAGAACTTTTAGAGCATGGTTTCATTCGACCAAGCACATCACCGTGGGGAGCTCCTGTTTTGTTTGTCAAGAAGAAAGATGGTACATTCAGGTTGTGTATCGACTACCGAGAGTTGAACAAACTTACCATCAAGAACCGCTACCCACTACCAAGAATCGACGACTTATTTGATCAACTACAAGGCTCGTCTGTTTATTCAAAGATTGACTTACGTTCCGGGTATCATCAAATGCGGGTAAAAGAAGATGATATTCCAAAGACTGCTTTCAGAACACGTTACGGTCATTACGAGTTTATGGTCATGCCGTTTGGTTTAACTAATGCACCAGCTGTGTTCATGGACCTTATGAACCGAGTGTGTGGACCATACCTTGACAAGTTTGTCATTGTTTTCATTGATGACATACTTATTTACTCAAAGAATGACCAAGAACACGGTGAACATTTGAGAAAGGTGTTAGAAGTATTGAGGAAGGAAGAATTGTACGCTAAGTTTTCAAAGTGTGCATTTTGGTTGGAAGAAGTTCAATTCCTCGGTCACATAGTGAACAAAGAAGGTATTAAGGTGGATCCGGCAAAGATAGAAACTGTTGAAAAGTGGGAAACCCCGAAAACTCCGAAACACATACGCCAGTTTTTAGGACTAGCTGGTTACTACAGAAGGTTCATCCAAGACTTTTCCAGAATAGCAAAACCCTTGACTGCATTAACGCATAAAGGGAAGAAATTTGAATGGAATGATGAACAAGAGAAAGCGTTTCAGTTATTGAAGAAAAAGCTAACTACGGCACCTATATTGTCATTGCCTGAAGGGAATGATGATTTTGTGATTTATTGTGACGCATCAAAGCAAGGTCTCGGTTGTGTATTAATGCAACGAACGAAGGTGATTGCTTATGCGTCTAGACAATTGAAGATTCACGAACAAAATTATACGACGCATGATTTGGAATTAGGCGCGGTTGTTTTTGCATTAAAGACTTGGAGGCACTACTTATATGGGGTCAAAAGTATTATATATGCCGACCACAAAAGTCTTCAACACATATTTAATCAGAAACAACTGAATATGAGGCAGCGTAGGTGGATTGAATTATTGAATGATTACGACTTTGAGATTCGTTACCACCCGGGGAAGGCAAATGTGGTAGCCGATGCCTTGAGCAGGAAGGACAGAGAACCCATTCGAGTAAAATCTATGAATATAATGATTCATAATAACCTTACTACTCAAATAAAGGAGGCGCAACAAGGAGTTTTAAAAGAGGGAAATTTAAAGGATGAAATACCCAAAGGATCGGAGAAGCATCTTAATATTCGGGAAGACGGAACCCGGTATAGGGTTGAAAGGATTTGGGTACCAAAATTTGGAGATATGAGAGAAATGGTACTTAGAGAAGCTCATAAAACCAGATACTCAATACATCCTAGAACGGGGAAGATGTACAAGGATCTCAAGAAATATTTTTGGTGGCCGGGTATGAAAGCTGATGTTGCAAAATACGTAGGAGAATGTTTGACGTGTTCTAAGGTCAAAGCTGAGCATCAGAAACCATCAGGTCTACTTCAACAACCCGAAATCCCGGAATGGAAATGGGAAAACATTACCATAGATTTCATCACTAAATTGCCAAGGACTGCAAGTGGTTTTGATACTATTTGGGTAATAGTTGATCGTCTCACCAAATCAGCACACTTCCTGCCAATAAGAGAAGATGACAAGATGGAGAAGTTAGCACGACTGTATTTGAAGGAAGTCATCTCCAGGCATGGAATACCAATCTCTATTATCTCTGATAGGGATGGTAGATTTATTTCAAGATTCTGGCAGACATTACAGCAAGCATTAGGAACTCGTCTAGACATGAGTACTGCCTATCATCCACAAACAGATGGGCAGAGTGAAAGGACGATACAAACGCTTGAAGACATGCTACGAGCATGTGTTATTGATTTCGGAAACAGTTGGGATCGACATCTACCGTTAGCAGAATTTTCCTACAATAACAGCTACCATTCAAGCATTGAGATGGCGCCGTTTGAAGCACTTTATGGTAGAAAGTGCAGGTCTCCTATTTGTTGGAGTGAAGTGGGGGATAGACAGATTACGGGTCCGGAGATTATACAAGAAACTACCGAGAAGATCATCCAAATTCAACAACGGTTGAAAACCGCCCAAAGTCGACAAAAGAGCTACGCTGACATTAAAAGAAAAGATATAGAATTTGAAATTTGAGAGATGGTCATGCTTAAAGTTGCACCTTGGAAAGGCGTTGTTCGATTTGGTAAACGAGGGAAACTAAATCCAAGGTATATTGGACCATTCAAGATTATTGATCGTGTCGGACCAGTAGCTTACCGACTTGAGTTACCTCAACAACTCGTGGGTGTACATAACACTTTCCACGTCTCAAATTTGAAGAAATTTTTTGCTAAAGAAGATCTCACTATTCCGTTAGATGAAATCCAAATCAACGAAAAACTTCAATTCATCGAAGAACCCGTCGAAATAATGGATCGTGAGGTTAAAAGACTTAAGCAAAACAAGATACCAATTGTTAAGGTTCGATGGAATGCTCGTAGAGGACCTGAGTTCACCTGGGAGCATGAAGATCAGATGAAGAAGAAATACCCGCATCTATTTCCAGAAGATTCGTCAACACCTTCAACAGCTTAAAATTTCGGGACGAAATTTATTTAACGGGTAGGTACTGTAGTGACCCGAACTTTTCCATGTTTATATATATTAATTGAGATTGATATTTACATGATTAAATGTTTCCAACATGTTAAGCAATCAAACTTGTTAAGACTTGATTAATTGAAATATGTTTCATATAGACAATTGACCACCCAAGTTGACCGGTGATTCACGAACGTTAAAACTTGTAAAAACTATATGATGACATATATATGGATATATATATATATATATAGTTAACATGATACTATGAAAAGTAAACATATCATTAAGTATATTAACAATGAACTACATATGTAAAAACAAGACAACTAACTTAATGATTTTTAAACGAGACATATATGTAACGATTATCGTTGTAAAGACATTTAATGTATATATATCATATTAAGAGATATTCATACATGATAAAATCATGATAATATAATAATTTAAAATCTCATTTGATATTATAAACATTGGGTTAACAACATTTAACAAGATCGTTAACCTAAAGGTTTCAAAACAACACTTACATGTAACGACTAACGATGACTTAACGACTCAGTTAAAATGTATATACATGTAGTGTTTTAATATGTATTTATACACTTTTGAAAGACTTCAATACACTTATCAAAATACTTCTACTTAACAAAAATGCTTACAATTACATCCTCGTTCAGTTTCATCAACAATTCTACTCGTATGCACCCGTATTCGTACTCGTACAATACACAGCTTTTAGATGTATGTAATATTGGTATATACACTCCAATGATCAGCTCTTAGCAGCCCATGTGAGTCACCTAACACATTTGGGAACCATCATTTGGCAACTAGCATGAAATATCTCATAAAATTACAAAAATATGAGTAATCATTCATGACTTATTTACATGAAAACAAAATTACATATCCTTTATATCTAATCCATACACCAACGACCAAAAACACCTACAAACACTTTAATTCTTCAATTTTTTTCATCTAATTGATCTCTCTCAAGTTCTATCTTGAAGTTCTAAGTTTTCTTCATATATTCTACAAGTTCTAGTTACATAAAATCAAGAATACTTTCAAGTTTGCTAGCTCACTTCTAATCTTGTAAGGTGATCATCCAACCTCAAGAAATCTTTGTTTCTTACAGTAGGTTATCATTCTAATACAAGGTAATAATCATATTCAAACTTTGGTTCAATTTCTATAACTATAACAATCTTATTTCAAGTGATGATCTTACTTGAACTTGTTTTCGTGTCATGATTCTGCTTCAAGAACTTCGAGCCATCCAAGGATCCATTGAAGCTAGATCCATTTTTCTCTTTTCTAGTAGGTTTATCCAAGGAACTTAAGGTAGTAATGATGTTCATAACATCATTCGATTCATACATATAAAGCTATCTTATTCGAAGGTTTAAACTTGTAATCACTAGAACAAAGTTTAGTTAATTCTAAACTTGTTCGCAAACAAAAGTTAATCCTTCTAACTTGACTTTTAAAATCAACTAAACACATGTTCTATATCTATATGATACGCTAACTTAATGATTTAAAACCTGGAGACACGAAAAACACCGTAAAACCGGATTTACGCCGTCGTAGTAACACCGCGGGCTGTTTTAGGTTAGTTAATTAAAAACTATGATAAACTTTGATTTAAAAGTTGTTATTCTGAGAAAATGATTTTTATTATGAACATGAAACTATATCCAAAAATTATGGTTAAACTCAAAGTGGAAGTATGTTTTCTAAAATGGTCATCTAGACGTCGTTCTTTCGACTGAAATGACTACCTTTACAAAAACGACTTGTAACTTATTTTTCCGACTATAAACCTATACTTTTTCTGTTTGGATTCATAAAATAGAGTTCAATATGAAACCATAGCAATTTGATTCACTCAAAACGGATTTAAAATGAAGAAGTTATGGGTAAAACAAGATTGGATAATTTTTCTCATTTTAGCTACGTGAAAATTGGTAACAAATCTATTCCAACCATAACTTAATCAACTTGTATTGTATATTATGTAATCTTGAGATACCATAGACACGTATACAATGTTTCGACCTATCATGTCGACACATCTATATATATTTCGGAACAACCATAGACACTCTATATGTGAATGTTGGAGTTAGCTATACAGGGTTGAGGTTGATTCCAAAATATATATAGTTTGAGTTGTGATCAATACTGAGATACGTATACACTGGGTCGTGGATTGATTCAAGATAATATTTATCGATTTATTTCTGTACATCTAACTGTGGACAACTAGTTGTAGGTTACTAACGAGGACAGCTGACTTAATAAACTTAAAACATCAAAATATATTAAAAGTGTTGTAAATATATTTTGAACATACTTTGATATATATGTATATATTGTTATAGGTTCGTGAATCAACCAGTGGCCAAGCCTTACTTCCCGACGAAGTAAAAATCTGTGAAAGTGAGTTATAGTCCCACTTTTAAAATCTAATATTTTTGGGATGAGAATACATGCAAGTTTTATAAATGATTTACAAAATAGACACAAGTACGTGAAACTACATTCTATGGTTGAATTATCGAAATCGAATATGCCCCTTTTTATTAAGTCTGGTAATCTAAGAATTAGGGAACAGACACCCTAATTGACGTGAATCCTAAAGATAGATCTATTGGGCCTAACAAACCTCATCCAAAGTACCGGATGCTTTAGTACTTCGAAATTTATATCATATCCGAAGGGTGTTCCGGAATGATGGGGATATTCTTATATATGCATCTTGTTAATGTCGGTTACCAGGTGTTCACCATATGAATGATTTTTATCTCTATGTATGGGATGTATATTGAAATATGAAATCTTGTGGTCTATTATTATGATTTGATATATATAGGTTAAACCTATAACTCACCAACATTTTTGTTGACGTTTTAAGCATGTTTATTCTCAGGTGATTATTAAGAGCTTCCGCTATCGCATACTTAAATAAGGACGAGATTTGGAGTCCATGCTTGTATGATATTGTGTAAAAACTGCATTCAAGAAACTTATTTTGTTGTAACATATTTGTATTGTAAACCATTATGTAATGGTCGTGTGTAAACAGGATATTTTAGATTATCATTATTTGATAATCTACGTAAAGCTTTTTAAACCTTTATTGATGAAATAAAGGTTATGGTTTGTTTTAAAATGAATGCAGTCTTTAAAAAACGTCTCATATAGAGGTCAAAACCTCGCAACGAAATCAATTAATATGGAACGTTTTTAATCAATAAGAACGGGATATTTCATAAATCACCTCAATGGACGTGTAATAAATGGTCTTACGGGTGTAATTGTCACTTCAAGTGACTGGATAAACCATTTACGAGGTAAGAATGTAAGATTATACAAAGTACTTTTTAATTGTTAGCGGAAAAAAATTGAGACTACATTTGTAAAATGCTAGTAATAAATGATACGAGCGATTTACATAGTTTACTCATAACTGTGTATTGAAGATTATTGGTTTAGACCACTTGTAACGCACATATTCAGACCTGATTTTCATCCATCACACCACGAACACACGGGAAACAGGACGTGATCGGCTCCTTTAGGCGTGCTCCATCAAGCACATAGAAGCTTATTGGCGTTCTACCTTCAAACTTGTTTTTCTAATATTGATTTAATATATATATCTAATATTTTTTATCATCTTTTTCTCCCAACTTTCATTCATATTTTGAGACATTACTCAACACGCCACCTCACTACTATCTATTTTACCAGCACGTCTGCCACTCACTACCAACTACCCCACCCACCTATCGACACACCAAAAGTTCTCATCGGCATTACAATTGGTCTTAGTTGTATCATAGCGGTCTTTAATCATTAAATTGTAAGTTTAAGTCGATAATTGATCAAGCATATTTTCACAGGGTCAAGGTGAACTTACGCTTGAGTGCATAAAGGGGTTTAAGGACTAACAATATTCGAACCTCCGACACTTAGTCATGGATAACCCATATCGGTATCGTTTCGATTCCTACAGGGTGGCCGATTTGAGAGTCCACCAACAACCTAGCATACGAGGTTGAGTGGCCCTAAGACATGAAGGTTTTATAGTTCGAGACATACCTGAAAGTCTTTAAGATCGTAAGAAGCTTTATTCGTACGATGGAGATTTGTATGCTGTGGTTTACGTATGAGTAAACGAATGAATATGTTTTTAGGATTTATGAGCTATGCATTTATAGGCTCACGAATTAGGGTTTCGGTAGAATCTCTTTCCTAATTAAATGTGATCTTGTCCCAACTAACTTTCGTTATTTAAGGAAGAGAATCCATATCGGCTATACCGTACATTCTTCTAGAATGTACCGGACCCTTATACAAGTGTACAAAACTCGCATCAGATGGTATAGGCGCATAATGTGCGGCTATACCCGTGCCACACACCTTATATGGTAGTTTGTGTGCGGTCTAGGGATTTGGATGCGCAATCCGCATAGTCTTGCGGATATGCGTATCATTAAGTCCCCCCCCTAGTTCGATGTTATATACAATGACAATAAGTGTATAGCGTCGAACTAATAAAATAATAGCACCAAATAATGCCCAATGATTACCTCGGATCTTAGGATTGTGTATTTTAACGTATTGGCGAGACACATAGGACATTATATGCGTGTATGTGTAACCGACCGCCATTTGCATTAAATGCAATATATTCGTATAGTTGAAAAATCATCCTTTCGACTGTAAGTCCTTCACCCGAGGTGACAACTGTCACTATTTACCCTAAAGATAATGATAACAGCGTATGCAACTGTCTAGAGTTGCTATTGTACGCCGATTGTTAATTCACGTAGATTGTGACACGTGTACGCTGAAGAATTATCCGTGTCATTTTCATTTATACTTGCCTATAAATAGCCAAATTACCCTTTTTGAGTTTTACACGCTCCTCTCGATTTTCAAATATTTGCTCTTTTTTCGGGCAGCCATTTACTTTTTCGTTCGTATTCAGTTATCCGAAGGTCCGTGCTTTCTTTTCTTCCTTCTTTTATTTACGTTTTTTAATCTTGCACTGATCTGCCATGTCTTCTGACAAGAACGTCAAGGATATAGAGTCGTCGATTAATGAATCGGAGATTCACCGAATCGTGCAACAATATCCTCCTCTTGAGCAATATTCCCCGATTGCCCCCTTAAATGGCTAACGGGCTAATGAACTGCCGGAGCTAATGATTGCAGTCTACGACAAAGTTATGGAGCTCGGTAACACCCGTATTCCTTCAACCCCTTTTTTCATGGACGTTCTTCGCCACTATTCGATCGGTATTAGCCAACTTCACCCGTATGGTGCCAATCGCATTTCTATTTTTGAAATGTGGTGTCGTGCCAACGGTCAGAAGCCGTCTTTAGCCATTTTTACCGATCTCTTTCGTGCCACCATGAGTGATGAGAGATGGTATTCTTTTGATAATGTTGCCAAGTTTTGTGTTACCCCAAAACAGGGCGTGAAGGGGGCGTGGAAAAATCATTTTTCTTTGTTAAAGCTACTTGTATTTTTGAAGAGTTTAATAGCATTCTCGTCTAGTATTCTGGCAAGAAGGGGGAGAAAAATAAACCTCGGCCAATTCCTGCTGAGGAAGACAAATTTTATAAGTCTTGCCTTAAACTTCAGCTTTCATCTCACGTTTATCCCAATGTCCCCTTAGTTATCGGCTGCATTTCAACCCACTGGGCGCGTTCTGATAAGCGTCCTGTTATAATTAAGAACAAGAAGGGTATATCCCTTTTTTAATTTCATTACATAGGGTGTATGTTTAATTCCCTTCTTCTCATATTTGTATGTATTCATGTATTTGCAGAGATGGATTTGAACGAGTTCATGCTGTTGAAGACGTCCGATGGCGTTGCTTATGGACAGAAAGATCTGCATGATACTGACTCGGATGTGTACCCAGAAATTATCAAGGCTCCAACTAATCCAGCTGCTCTTGCTACTTCGAAGCACAGGACAACCAGTCTACGTCAAAAGAGAGAAACCAACGTGTCTTCCTTTGTTGACATTTAGCGATCCCTTGTTGTTGAAACTTTGAAAGCGGCCGGAAAAAGGCCAATCATAGGTAAGCGCCTTGTATGCTCTGTTTTAGAACATTTCTATTTTGCATTCATTATTATTACAGATATATTTTATTGTAATTCCTTATGTTGCAGATATTAGCAATCCGATTGAAATTGACCAAGAGGTGCAATCTGTCAACCGTGCCCCTGCTTTAGAAGCCCAAGTATCCCAAACTGTTCCAAATTCTCCCGTTCTCCATCAATCAACTGTAGATCCAAATGTTTCCTGCGAGCTTCCACCATTCCAAAGGCGCACCAACTTGTATTCGGACGCCTCTTCACTTGATACTAGCCGCAACAAGCGTGCTCGACTCAACATTCCGACCAGCTTTTCTTTATCCCCTGGCATGAATCTGGATTATTTTGAGGAGTTTTTTAAGATATCTGTCCCCACTTTTTCCTAACAATTCTTGCATCTAGGTGCATGCGCTCCTTCCAATCTTGCTGCAAAGTTTGAGCATCTTTCTCCTAAGCAAGATCTTTTTGTTGATAAGCAAGCCACGATGTTTAATCTTGCCAAAGATATTAGCCGTCTGAAACAAAAGTCTAATTCCATAATTCTTGGTCATAAACATCTATCACGTGAGCAAAGGGAGTTTGCCAAGCTTGATGCTGAGAAACAACAGATTTCTGAACATCTTCATCAGGAGGTTGCTGCCCATTTAAAAGTGGAAGGTAGGAATACTCATCTTGAGGGTGAGTGCCAGCGTTTATTGAATGAAATCAAGTGTTCTGAAACTGTTCGTGCTGACCTTGAGTCGCAAGTGAATCATCTGTCCCTACAACTTGGTACTACATCATCGAAAAACTGCCAGTTTAAAAAACAGCTTGAGGAGTTGAATGCGGAGTGCCAAACAGTTGTTAACGAGCGTGATGATCTGAAAACCAAGTGCTCAAGCCTCCAAGCTGAATGCTCAAACCTCAAAGCTGAATACTCGAGCCTCAAATCTGAATACTCGACCCTAAGGTCCGGTCTTCCTGAGATTTCGAAGCATATTATGGCTTGTCCGAGTATTCGCATTCCGTTTTGTAAGGCTATAGTTGCTGCACGTGCTATTGAGCGATCGCGCTTTTGGGATGTTGTGAAGTCAAACCTTGCTGTACCGGATATTATTCCGACACCCATTTCAGATGAGCTTGTGGAGGATGCTAACGGAAAGTGTACGGAAGCCTGTGCGGCTTTAGCAAGTTTAAGGATTCCTCGTCTGGAGGAATTGGATGAAAATCGGAACTTTTCATCCCTTCAAGTGGTTGATGATATGCTTGCATAGGTTGTCAGGCGGTGGGTTGGAGGGGCAGTGATTGTCCGCTTCCCAATATGTTGTTTTTTCGCCAGCGAGGGATGGGCCCTGGTAGTTTAAGGGTTTCGCATCCCTATATCTATATTTATGTTTTTTGTTTTGAAAGCGGGATATACGCCTGATCGCTGCGGGCGAGGATTGTATATTCTCCTTAGTGTAGGGCACCGTTCCAATTAAGTCACCCTTAGTATATTAGTAGGAAATAATTATTTTAAACGATATGCGGAAAAGTAGAATTCTATGCTTTATAGGTATCTGCCTTTTCTTATACGATGTTGGAGTATAAGAGATTTTCTGTTTGCTGAAGGCATTTTGATATAAATAGTGCTCTACTTATCGTGTACGAATATTTGAATATATTTTGCTATATGCATTTCATATTTATTTGCAAATTTATAAACGGCGTATTTGCATTTGTATGCGAATTACAGCATGGGAATAAATGTCATTCGCATATGACGGGAGCGAACCTTCTATATGCGCATGATCTTTTTATTCTTACATATTATTAAAGCAAACCAATGCTTATACATATTATACTCTTGAGTTTTAAATTATTTGTACGCATTGATAAACCAATATCGAATCCGTCTATATAAGCAACCCAATGCTTATTTCAAGAGTCTTCCGGACAATCCAATATCCGTGATATGAACAAGTAACCAAACTTGTATTTTATAGTCATGACTTTGCAAGTCTCCTTCTTGCGCGGTAAACAAGTGTTTGGAACAAACCAATGTTTTACTACTGTTACCATTAGAGATAGTATTAGTAACCAAACTAAACTATGCCACTTGGGACTCGGAGTGTGTCCCTGTGTAGCTTAAGGTGCATATAAGTAATAAAAATGCACAAATTATGGGCTTAAATTGCATGATTCAATTTAAAAAAATAATTCGAATGACAGAAATAGAAACATAACAAAATTTTAACAGATGTCTGGGTGATCAATCCTACTATTGCTATCTTTTGCTTTTTTGCGGTGTTTATTTTTACGCATGCAAGGCGCATCCTGTCAGTTTTCTTTCAAGCTCTTGTACCCCTTTTTGTTGCATTTCCTAGTAACCATATTATCTGGGTTATTCACCACACAATCACTTCTTGGATTTTTATTTTTCCTTACCGCTTTTAACGTAGCAGTGCCATCATGTAATTTAACCCAATGTTGTTTTCGTGGCCTTTTTTCTTTTGACTCTCTTTCACTTCCCTTTATCTTTTCACGGACTATCTTCATAGGTTTTTCGTTTGTATGGTGTTTAACCCACCCTTCGTTCGATTGTCATTGTTTTAAACGCCATAAACCTCCTGTTGATATAATGTCCGAGAATAAATTTCAATTTCGCTTAGGGTAAAATATTTAACTTTGTTGCTATTGTACGCAACTTACCTCTTTCTGACGACCATGTTTGAATGATGTCAGTAGATGTTTGGGTGCGCACACTTTGCTTTATAGTGAGCTCTTTAGGCACATCATTCTCTACAGTTATACTGGTTTTTGACGCTGTGCGCAAGCTACTTTTTGACTTTATATGTGCGCTCACCCTTGCATTTTTCTTTTGCATCGCAAGTTGCCACTCTTTGTCGTTAGGTAATTTTTCGACCCTTCCATGTGCGGCTTTTTTCTTGTTCCTTGGTTTGCGCTTTCTCGCTAAACCAATGATGCTGGTGCGGATCTTTTCTCCGCAGTTTCTTTTGATTCCCTGGTTCGTCTTTACACTTTTTCTAAGATTTTCCAGACCCTGCACCTTATAATAGTGTATAATATTTTTAAAACAAGTAGTTACAACACAGTTTTTATGCACCCTTATTACGTAATTAAGCGTTTATCTTAATTGTTTATAACTTTAAAGTAAGCAACCTTGTTTGAAATACAAATTGGTGCTTGTACTTTTTTCTAGAAACTGTGACATTGCAACATTAAATATCGAATTGAAATATTTGTGTACCTGTGAGCGTAGCGTTTCTTGGGTCATTCGCTGTTTACTTAACTCCACATCTTTTTCTCCCCGTCTTATGACTTTTTGCATCGTTTTGTCCTTCCCATCCACTTCTGATTTTATAGTTGCGACTCCCCATTTTGTTGGGAATCTTAACAAGCCATGTATTGTGGATGGTATGGCACCTAGCTTCTGCAAGGTGTTCCTACTTAATAGTCTGTTGTACTCAGCTCTCGATTTGACTACAGTGAATTCAATCTCAACATCCCTTCTCTTTTTATCATTGGTGTTGTCTCGTAGTTCTAACCCAACTTTATTCGTTCCTAATGACGGGACCATTTCACCAGCAAAACCAAACAAAGTAACTGCTTTCTTTTTCAGCTGCGACTTAACTGACATAAGCAGCGACATGTAGCAATGTTCATACATTATATCTATACCGCAGCCAGTGTCTACACACAATCCCTTATGTTCCTGATTGCAACTTTTGATGTATCCTTTAATTGACACGGGTTTGTTCAACCTGTCCCTTTCACTTGCTTCAAATGAGATTTCTATTTTTTTCCAATCTCTAACCTTTCTCACTTTTGTCATCACGTTCTCACTTGTTACCATATTTATGGTTTTTTCTGCTTCAACTGCTTTTGGTTGACTTTTCTTTTGCCACGGATATTCTTTTTCCTGTCTTGATTTATGGCCTTCTGCTTTAGCCGATTTCTTTAAATGCTGCAACCTTCCCTTTTCTAGTTCTGCAACCACCATCTCGATTAACTGCCTGCACTTATTAGTTTCATGACCAAAATCATCATGAAAATCACAAAATTTGGTTTTGTCCTTTTTTGCATAATCGGGTAGTGGTGTCGGAGCTTCGAACGTTTTACACACTGACTCGGTTGCCAATATTTGCTTTGTTGTTTTGCTGAGATCTTTTATGATTTCATAATTATCATCGTGAACGCTCTTGTTTCTGTAATTGCCACCTCCTCTACTGTTGTTGTACCGTCGGTACTTATTGTTATTATTATAACTTCCGCCTTTGAGAGGGCTATTATTATACCTCTTCGCAGATCCAGAGCTCTTGCCCTGATCACGATGGTGATCATCATCATTATTACCTTTGCCCAGGTAGCTTTTTTCGCAATTCTGTGTTATATCTTCTTGCGCCCGCATGTAATCATGTGCCTCCTTTATTGCTTTCGCAAATGTTTGTGGAACCTTCCTTCGCAACCTTTGCCACAAAGATAGGTTCCTTTCTGTATCAAGGCAGTGTATAAATCCTGACACCTTTTGGCTTTCTGGCAGATTTGGTATTTTAGCCACTTCCTTGGTGTACCTATCAATGATCTCACCCAAGGATTCTTTGGGTTTTTGCTTTATATCATGGCATTCCACATGCGTTCTTCTACGCGCACGCAGACTATGAAAATTAAGTAGAAACCGGGATCTTAAGTCTGCATACCCCGTTATGCTTCTGGGAGTTAATTTATTGAACCACTCTCGCGCCACTCCTTGCAACACGATTGGTAGCATATGACATGCTACCTCGTCTCCCCAATTGTGGGTTCTTGCCGTTCCCTCAAACCTTTGTAGGAAGTCATCAGGGTCAGATAACCCATCGTAGCTTCCTAATGTTAGCGGTATTACAGGTGCCTGAGGGAACGGGTGATTCGCTATATGTTCGGCGAATTTTTCTGTAGTGGGAGCCACCTCTAGAGATTGTCTTGCTTTATGCCCTTGCATTACTGCAAACCAAATTTGCATAAACTCCTGGAATCGCGCTGGCTCATTGAGTGCTTGCGCTAAATGTGGGGGTGCAACTTGCTGCAATTGTGAAATAAAATTATTCGAGCTGCTTGGTTCCAGCGGATTATAAGGCGCACTCCCCTCATCACCCTGGTGTTGAGTTCGCATTAACCCACCTACATTTGGTTGGGGTGGTGCATAGGTCATCTTTCCTTGTAGCGGCGCTACTGTAATATACGAACCATCTAGGTTTCTCAAACCCAATCTTCTAATTTCTTCTTGCATACTTGCCGCGGTAACCCTCAAAGTTTGAGTTTCTGGTTCCACCGTTGTGATAAATAGGATTGTTCCTACATACGTAGTTTTTGCTATTAGCTTGGCACCACTTGGCGGAGAGTCATACCCGTCGTCTGTTTCTTTAGAGCGTATATAGCTCATGTTGGCTGGAGATCCGAAACTTATTTTTTCCGGAGACTTCGTGCGTCCCGTTTTCGTTCCTTTGAAATGCACATAGCTAGTTTCTACTGCTGGGGGCGCATCTTCTCCACTACTCTGCAGCCACTCACTTTTTGTCCCTACCGTGGTCGGAGGAACAGTTTTTTCCATCTCGGCGCTTGTCGGCCCTGTTTGGATAGCTTCTGTCGAAGGAGGTTTTGACACCTTTTTCCCTTTCGTCACAGATGCATATTTTGATATTTGTGCAGGTGTTCGTTGACCTGTAAATGTCTGAAAAGTCGGCTTCAAACCTTTGTTGCCCGCCATTGATCTGAATTAGGTGAACAACCTGAAATTGACCGATTAGTATGAACAAAAAATATTTTATTGAAAACACAAAAATGAATTAGATTCATTATGAATTTCCTTCTTATTTGCTCATGTAACCGGTCCCACGGATGGCGCCAAATGATCAAGCATATTTTCACGGGGTCAAGGTGAACTTACGCTTGAGTGCAAAAAGGGGTTTAAGGACTAACAATATTCGAACCTCCGACACTTAGTCGTGGATAACCCATATCGGTATCGTTTCGATTCCGACAGGGTGGCCGATTTGAGAGTCCACCAACAACCTAGCATACGAGGTTGAGTGGCCCTAAGACATGAAGGTTTTATAGTTCGAGACATACCCGAAAGTCTTTAAGATCGTAAGAGGCTTTATTCGTACGATGGAGATTTGTATGATGTGGTTTACGTATGAGTAAACGAATGAATATGTTTTTAGAGTTTATGAGCTATGCATTTATAGGCTCACGAATTAGGGTTTCGGTAGAATCTCTTCCCTAATTAAATGTGATCTTGTCCCAACTAACTTTCGTTATTTAAGGAAAAGAATCCATTTCGGCTATACCGTACATTCTTCTAGAATGTACCGGACCCTTATACAAGTGTACGAAACTCGCATCAGATGGTATAGGCGCATAATGTGCGGCTATACCCGTGCCACACGCCTTATATGGCAGTTTGTGTGCGGTCTAGGTCTTTGGATGCGCAATCCGCATAGTCTTGCGAATATGCGTATCATTAATAATAATATTTGTTTGAAAAGAAATAACAGACATTTTGTTCGTAGTTCTGTAAGACTAGTTGTAATAGGACGTGCTAGGCTCCATGTGTCAGGAGCACACCAACAACACGCCAGTAGTGGGGCGTGTTGGTGGCACATGAGGGAGAAGTGCTGTTCATAGCGTGTTGATGACGTCAATTTCTCGTTGGTAATTTTCTTTGTTTTTAATATTTTTTATACCGTTTTAACACTAAACTTACAATCATATTTAACACATCATCCAACACTCCACTCAATACGCCACCCCGCTACTCTCAAATTTTACAACACATTTGCCACGTCACCACCAACTAGGGATGGCAATGGATGTTCTATCCATGGACATCCATCCGATCCGATTCATTTATAATGGATATGGATGATCCAAATGGACGAATAAATATGGATAGAGATATGGATGATCACAATATTTTTTGAATCGGATATGGATGACACTTTATCAAACATAAGTATATCCATTATTACTCGAAATAGATCTAGATATACATATATACGTACTAACATATACGCAGATACATCCATATACCGATATACATATACGTATAACCTATAAGTTATAAAGTTATACAATTCTTATTAAATTGTTACTAATAATATTAAACGTCACACATTTAAATTAATTTAAAGATATATTTACTTATATAGTGTAACGTATTCTGTTCAGTTGAAGTTACACTCGGCAAAAAATTACAATTAAAACAAGCGTAATTAACCAAAAATATAAATCTTACACACTTACATTTGTTATAACTTATATTTAATTTTTAATCGTCGTCAGAGTAATATTTTATTGACTATTCAATGGATATCTATTAACCCGCTTAATTCATTGGATATGAATATGGATATGGATGGATAAAATAAAACTAAACGGATATGAATGCGAATATGGTTGAATAAAAATTTAATGGATATTAATGTAAATATAACATCACCCGATCTATATCTGATATATTATCATCCCTCCAACGAACTACCTCATCTCACCCATATAAAAATCTCAATCACTATTACAATCGGTGTAAGTGAATTGAGCCAAAGCTCAAAAGTTGCATCTATTTGGGTATGGTTTTCAAGTTCGTAAAACATAAGAGCCTTGAATTTTAAATATATATCTACACAATATACCCTTTACTCAAATTTAAAATATTCAAAGCTCTCTAAATCAGTGGCCTATTATGATGACGTTTGTATTACAATTGATAACGTCACTAATAATATTGTTATCGATCAGATACCTCATTTTTAAAACATGAATAATATATGAATTAAATAAATTAATCTTGTCCCTCAAACCTCATAATGTTAGTTTAAGTGTCTCTTTTAAACATGGTTAATGGAGAATTAAGTCATAAAATGATGTTGTTTGTTCTTTGGATACTAATCATCTCCACAAGTGGGAGAGTGGGGCATTTCCTTTCAAATACGAAAAATAAATTTATTCTTATAAAATGCATGATCAAGGCTACAAATAATATATATATTCTTTATAATATATTTAAAACAAATTTCTCTTTATTTCATGTTTATGATAAGTTATAAATAACACAATATCATGAGCCGGAGATTTAAATATAATAGTTACATAATATTGTGTAGGTGAATGATTATCTACATCTTACCTTCTTCATACCCACTTTTATGAGATTGAGTTTTGTTATTGTTGTTGTTTTTTAGTTACATAAAGTCGCTAAAGGTACTAGCAAAATATTTTTGGTTTAATCATTACGCAATTGTAAAATCTGTCGATTGAAGTGGATAGATTAGTTATTTTATTTATTTTCGAAAAAACTTAAACTTTTATAACTCTGAACTTTCATCAATCGATAAACTGAAACAAAGATAAAAGATGTGTGACGACTCGCCCAAAAACAAAAAACTTAAACTTTTATAACTCTGAACTTTCATCAATCGATAAACTGAAACAAAGATAAAAGATGTGTGACGACTCGCCCAAAAACAGCTAAGCTAACATAAAGAGCAGACCCGACCAAACAACTGCAAAACACACAACCAACTAACAGTCGCAAGGACAAAAAATAACAACACATATGGTATGTTTGACAAGGAGCTTTTAGGAGCTTCAAGCTTCTAGCTTTTAAAAAAAAAGCTTCACTACCACTCCAAAATTCCTTCCCATCATTGACAAATGACCTAGAAGCTGAGATTACTACCGTTCTCACATTAGTAGCAAGGATTTGAGTCTTTATCAAGCCTATGACGATGGGTGCGGCATGACTGGCTATGAGTCAATTTATTTCTTAGATCTATAGGAAACCCTAAACACTTGTGTGATTAGAGTGACCCGTGAAAGCTAGCATATGTCATGTAACCTTCTCGCATGCTTGCGGTGATAGTTTTAATCATAACGTAGGTGACTCACCTTATCTTTCGCTCTTATAATAAAAAGCAAACCGCTTAGGCTATTAGAAAAGAAACTCCGAAAAGATTTCTTAAGGTAAAAATGAGAGTTTGCTTGAGGATAAGCAAAGTCTAAGTGTGAGATATTTGATATCGGCTAAAAAGTCATGTTTTCACCCCCGGTATTAAAGGCCAAAAACAAGAAAGATTCAAAATTTATCGGCAAAATACCCACTTCGTCGGTTACAATTGAAGAACAAGTAATTACGAAGACGGCGCAAAAAGAATCAAGAGAATCGGAGCTAAAACGAAGATTCTATAGCGAAAACGGTGAAAGACAAGAAATCAAGTTACGATCCCGTGAACCAGGAAAGCCAAACGGCCTACCTAGCTCAAAAACGGCCTGCCAAACGACTCAGATAAACGGCCCCTGTAAACGGGCTGGTCTGGCAAACGGCCCCTGCAAACGGCCTGCCAGCCATTTGCAGGCAAAATTCTTGCTTATTTAAAGGGTCTTTATCATTCATTCCAACACACACTTCAATTCACTTCTTTCTCTCTCTTGTACAATATTAGTCATACTTTCAAGGTCTTCGACTCTGTGCGGGAAACCTAGTACCCGAAGAAGAACGCCGAAGATTGTATTAGGAGCGGTCTGGAGTTTGAAGTTGTCACTTTTGTATTCGGAACTCGTTTAATCTACTGGTACTTCTATCCTTTATCTTTATATAATGGCTTCTATCATTATGTTCTGTGATATTGTTGCCATGATTAGCGAGTAGTTATCTTTAGTGTATGCTATGATGTAAGCAGTCATAATGCCGAAATAATGTTATGGTTTGTGTATGTTGTTGAAATGCTTTCCGATTATGCTTTAAACTCAATTGATTTTCCAACTAATAGAACGTAGTTATTGGCTCTGTTATTGGGAAGTCACGAACCCCGATTCAGAGTACACTATCTGTGTCACCCCTTGGTAAGAGAAGTCTATCGGATACAACATAAGATCGACTGAGGCACACCGGTTGTAGTAAGTCTATCGAGCTTCGGATTCTGACTGAGGACTCTTTCGTAGTGAAACATCTGACCAGACCCTTAGTACATTGTCGGTCCAAGACCATGCTAGTGTAGTCACCAAGCATATAAACTTCGTACGTGCACGCTGAAGCACAACGGTTGTTGTAAGCTGTACCTCTGCTAAGTAAGGCCATGGAACCTGGTCAGTGTTGATTATTACACTGCACCATAACGCGGTGTCAAGCATTGCACCCCGCTTGAGGGATTCTTAGTTAATTAAGGAACTGTTTGTTCAGACACATAAAGGATTGGACCGTTAGGATAACCGAACGTGTTCATGGAAGTCAACCTGACTTGGCCATGGTGTTCTTTATGGTTGAACTCTTTTTAAAGGGCCTAACTATCTTTTAAAACCAATCATTAATGAAAGCATTGAAACACATCACGTCTCTCGGATATGGTAAACCATGTATTCTATTATGCTTAAGAAAGTTTAGACTTTTGTGGAATGTTAATACGTCACCTAACCGAGTCGCTCAATTGGATGAGCCTTCTAAACTTGTATGCCTGTAGTCAGACTGCACGGGCGTCGGAGGTAAGGGACGTTGCTGTCTATTCAGAATCTTCAAGCCTATCGCATTACCCAGTGACATGTCTTACGACAGGGGCGTTTAGGACCAGTGTAATGAATACAAGGCCTCTGCCTATTCATGAGCCAGCATTCCATAATCTCGGCAGAATAACTGATGAAATCATAGTATGCACTTACTTTAACCATATCTAAATTACGAATTTTATCGCATTTACTTTATCTGTCTTATAAATTAGAAAATTCCAAAATTAGGTAACCACTACTCCTTAATAACTATCTTAGGCTTTAATATAGGTTCGATTCTACTGATATCTTAAAAATATGACTCTAGGTCATACTTCCCTTACTCATAATAAGGATTAGTACGATTTAGGCTCCGCTAAATATAAATTTAAAACAGTATCCCCTCTTGGTGGTTGATTTCGACGTGTTGCGACCTAACGACACCGCACAAATAAAACCGTCCGTTTCGGCCATATCAATGACCAAGTCAGGTTGACTTCCATGAACACGTTCGGTTATCCTAACGGTCGAATCCTTTATGTGTTTAAACAAACAGTTCCTTAATTAACTAAGAATCCTTCAAGCGGGGTGCAATGTTTGAGACCGCGTTATGGTGCAGTGTACTAATCAACACTGACCGTGTTCCATGACCTTACTTAGTATAGGTACAGCTTACAATAACCGTTGTGCTTCAGAATGCACGTATGAAGTTTATATTCTTGGTGACTATACTAGCATTGTCTGGGACCGACAATGTACTAAGGGTCTAGTCAGATGTTTCACTACGAAAGAGTCCTCAGTCAGAATCCAAAGCTTGATAAACTTACTACAACCGGTGTGCCTCAGTCGATCTTACGTTGTATCCGATAGACTTCTCTTACCAAGGGGTGACACAGATAGTGTACTCTGAATCGGGGTTCGGGACTTCCCAATAACAGAGCCAATAACTACGTTCTCTTAGTTGGAAAAGCGATTGAGTTTAAAGCATAATCGGAAAGCATTTCAACAACATACACAAACCATAATATTATTTCGGCATTATAACTGCTTACATCATAGCATACACTAAAGATAACTACTCGCTAATCATGGAAACAACATCACAGAACATAATGATAGAAGACATTGATGTTTGCAGAGGTGTATACGAAATAGTTATATTTTTATTGCAAAATACTATTAAATACAATACAATTTTACACAAGTTATTTATTTATTTATAGAGTGGATATACCTAAACCTTACTACAACACTTATAGGCAGTGTACCTAATCGTACAGTAGTGTAGATTTTAGTAAGTCCGGTTCGTTCCACAGGGATACAGTAAACAAGTTTAACGCTATAATTATTTTAACCTATAATTGTAATATATATATATATATATATATATATATATATATATATATATATATATATATATATATATATATTTATATATATATATAAGTAGTATTATTATTATAAAACGGAGGGTTTTTACCGTTTAATGACCGGTTTGTCGATTTTATGTCTTAAGTCGCAATTAAAACTTAATGTAAAATATTAAATATAAATATAACTTAATTTAAAGCGTAAAGTAAATAACGATAATTAAAGTGCGATAAATTAAAGTACGATAAATAAAATGACGGTAAATAAAATTGCGATAATTAAAAAGTACGATAATTAAAAAGTGCGATAAATAAAATGACAGTAAATAAAAGTGCGATGAGATATAAAATAAAGGAATTATGCTTATTTAAACTTCCGTAATCATGATGTTCGACGTGTTGATTTTAGTTTATTACCATGGGTTAATTGTCCTTTTTCTTGTATTATTCGATATGTCCATATGGATTTGTCCATAATAGTCCATCAGTCATAAATATAAAATGCGAGAGTCTTCGTCAAATTATCCTTATACCCGAAGTTAAGTACTCCAACTAATTGGGGATTCGAACTGTAACAAGGTCTTAATACTTTGTTTAATGAATACACCAGGTTATCGACTGCGTGTAATCCAAGGTTTTACTACTTTGTTAACAATTATACCAATTACCCTTGAATGTAATCCACCCCTGTTTTAATGAGTCCATTAACTATTAATTCATCCCCGTGTCCGGTAAAATGAACGATAATTCGTATTTATAGATATCCCGCCCACCGTACCCGATTAAGCGTATGTGGTTATATATAGATACGTAAAATTGTAACCTTTATATTAAATTAACGAGATATCGTTTAGTTAATATAAAGCCCATTAATAGCCCATAGTCTAATTTCCATAAGTGTCGTTCTTTTGTCCAAACCCTAATTATGGTCCAAAACCCAATTACCCCGTCTTTAATATTTAGTCCAACATCATGATTACTTCGATTTAAATAAGCATAATAATAACTTAGCTACGAGACATTAATTTAGAAAGGTTGAACATAACTTATAATGAGTATTAATAGCGTAGCGTTACACGGACAGAATTTCGACTTACAAACTTAAAACATTCGTTAACATAACCTTATTATTATTAATCTTAAATTAAAATTAAAATTATAAATATAAATATATATATATATTTGTGAGAGAGAGATTAGAAAAAGATGTGTTTTTGTTCGCTGACACTCGTGCAATTTATAGGATGTCAGCTGCTACAGTACTCCATGCGACCGCATGGAGTTTGTGCTTCCTGGCCATGCGGTCGCATGGCCGCCTTTTACTGGTCAGGTACTTTCGTTTGCAAGCTTGCCGACATTTATTAAATATATATATATAATATATATAATTTTATATAATTATATATATATATATATTATATTATATTTATATGCATAGTTGACTTGTACTTTTAGCTCCGTTGCTTCGCGCATTGATAGTTGGTTCAGGTCCCGGTTCCGGATTTTCGAACGTCCTTTCGTACGATTTAATATCTTGTACTTTGCGTTTTATGTCTTGTACTTTTGTAACTTTTGAGACGTTTCTTATCAATAATTTGAACCTCTTGGATTGTACTTTGTACTTTTGAGCTTTTTGGTCGTTTGCGTCTTCAAATCGTCGAATCTGTCTTTTGTCTTCACCTTTTATTATTTAAACGAATATCACTTATAAATAAAACAATTGCAACTAAAAGCTTGTCTTTCTTGAGGGATAATGCTATGAAATATATGTTCGTTTTTGGCATTATCAAATATTCCCACACTTGAGTGTTGCTTGTCCTCAAGCAATATAGTCTTGAAATAAAAATACTAGAATCACTTCTTTATTCTTCACACTTTGTACATCAGTGATTTTAATACAGCGGTATGAACAATGATAGTAACGTTGTGGTTCACAGTCCCACATGACTATAAAAATTTAGATCCTTTAGGAAATTGGATCTTTATGAAAACATTTGATCTTTTGAAAATTCTATCTAGCTTTTACCCTAGATAAGTTTTCCGGAATAACCCTTCACCGGTGTTTGCAAATTATTTTTGTGGGTTTCGTGGGTTTCAGATATGAAAATTTTAGCTCAAAACTTATGGTTTTGTGTCACCCACTTGTTAACCTTGTATTAGGAAAGCAACACGTCCAGTATACTTGCTCCGTATATTACCTTTCAGTAAACTACCGTCCGGTTGTAAAGAAAAGCGTTGAACAAGCAACTGTTAAGGCAATGTCCCGTGACATGCTGATAATTCTGGTCTATATCGTGTCGGATGCAATTACTATCCTTTGTAGGAGCAATAGTAAAGATCACCCTATAGTTTTTCGGTCTGGCACAAGGTCCTGTCTTCGACCATGCTATGCAACCACCGTTCGTACAGTTGACACCCGATTTGGTTCAGGTGACCTAATGAATTTCGGGTGAATTCCTAGGATTTTACGTTCAATGGTAATGAACGCATTGAAAATAGGGTTTTAAGAAAACAAATCGGTTTTAATTTGATCAAAATATTTTCTCGTTCAAGCTCGAGTTTAGATATCATTGAATTCCATGAGTTTGAATTCTCAATCTTTTAGGTCAATCTCAAGGATTGAGTAATATCAGTCTTAAAAGCTGATTTTTGATCTTTAAGGAGATTATCCTTTCTGGGGATCTGATTCATTAGTCTTATAAGCTAATTTACACGGTGCCCCCCCCCCCATTGTACGAGACAGATCCTCTCATGGTTAGGATAAGTCTGACCACTTGGCGACCCTGTTTGATGCTGAGGTCCGTGGATTTCCAGCTGATTTTCGAGAAAACTTTTCAAGGTTTTTCGTAGACTTTACAACTGGTCTGGACGACAACTTCCTGACCTAAATCAAGAAGCGCATGTCTTTTTCTCGGAAGACTTTACTTCCTTTTAAATTTCATTTATATTACAATAAACTGGGTAAAACTGATTAATATTGTCCAAAATAAAAGTATCTTTAATTATTTATACAAAAATATGTGATATATGTTCTAAATAACTTGGTAAATTTTTCCCACACTTGACTTTTATTTTTCTTTCTTTGCCTTTTTATTTTCTTCTATTCCATTTTAAATGAATTCTAACATTTTGAGTTGTTTCTCAATTTATGTCCTTTCCGAGATAACAATAATTTCGGTGTTAACACCTAGTTTTATCGTTCATAAATATGTATAAACATGATTTTGAATTCATTTATTTGAAAATTTTGAAAACATTTACTAGAATTGGGTAGTCAGTATATAAGACTATGGCTGTTCTTTATTATCAGAGAGCACTAGATTCTAATACAACTACTGCGTTACTAGTATTTTTAATGGTAACCAAGTGTATAAGTCAAAAAAATTTAAAAATTCGAAAGAATTTAACCCCTTCCCACACTTAAGATCTTGCAATGCCCTCATTTGCAAGAAATCAGTAACAATTTAAATTATTGATGGTGATTAGCGTAGAAAAATGATTAAATTTTACCAAAGTTTCCAAACATATTGTTGTTTATGTTGAATGATAAATGGTGCACATCATTTGTTCATTCCTGCAGTTGTTATTTCACATTTATTTTGCCTCTTGTCGTCAAAATTAGTTGCTTTTGCTTAACTTAATGCCAGTCTTTGAAAATTCGCTGTTTTACCCTGTTGTGTACATGAAATAAAATACATACAATACAAATATAAACATGCATGGTAATTTGAAATGGGACTTAACATCCCACTTTCAAATTATAAATACGAAATATTAGTAACAAAATAAAAAAAAATGTTAAAAATTACATAAAAGTATCACAATATTATATGTTTAAAACATAAGTAAATAAAAATAATAAAAGATAAAAATCACCAACGGGAACTGTATCAATCTGGATAGGGGTTCCAGTTCATGTCGTCGGTCGGGTTCCACGGTTGGTTATAGGTGTGTTGATAGGCTTGGTTGGGGTCGTAGAGAGTAAATGGTGGTCGCATATCGGGCTTGTGTGGCGGATAGTAAGCAGGTCGGGTCGGTACGTAGTTATTTGGTACCTGAGATGATAGCTGGCTTATGATCTGATGCTGCTGATAGTGCCATCTATCATGTTGTCGTTGCCTGGAATGCTCCTACACATTCTCGGCATGCCACTGCTCGTACTTACTATGTCTAGCCTCGTTTGTCATTTCTACCTCATCTATATACTGGTAAACGTCAGTAACAGCCTCCCTAATGACATCCCTAATGTCATCCGCTTCCTCCATTTCCTCATCTGAACCTCTCTCTACCTATGGATGAGGGCCCTGATATGGTACTACCTGATTGCGTATGCTCTTTAATACCTTTGTACCTTGATAGACCTGCAATCCTAAAGTCTCATCATGTTCCCTACACACCATCAGTGGACCCCCTTGTTCCCTATTTACGCCTAAATACTCTCCAATGAGAGTAACAAAAATACCTCCTCCTATTATTCCCCCGTCCTGTATTCCTTACACCATTTTAGACAGATAAAAACCAACACAGTAGGGGATATTAACAAAGCATCTAGTGTTTCGAATACACTTAAGGTAAAATAAATCGTGTAAGGTCATTTTCTCCTTGTTGTTACCTCTTTGTGGAATCGAATTAGCTAAAAATCTATGTATAATACGAAGCTCTGCTTTGTTAATATCTAAATAGGAGTGACTTCCTCCCCGCGTAAAAACATTATAATTTGACATACGCCTCCAGACGGCGTCAGCGCCAAAATTCCTATCTACCCTTTCACCATGATAAATCAAATTTGTACAATCAGGTAGTATTAATTCAGCAGGAGTGTAAATCTGTAAAGCCCTGGCCATGTCTAGCATGGACATCCTGTACATCCTATGGCCAAGTAAAAATCTAAGAAAACTCTTATCGGTTAACCTATCTACATCCTTATTAAAAGCTATAGAACTTATAAGCTCGACACACCACTCTTTATATACAGGCCTACGAGTTGTAAATAAACGTTCCCAATCGAAAAAAGAAGAGCTGCCATACCTTTGAATCAGATGCAGTCTAACTGGGTTAGCTAGTTGGACCCTTTCCAAAGGCTCCCAATCGATTACCCTCGGTACTTCTACATTTTTCGTTACCAGTTTAAATTTGTTACTTTGGTACGTCGGGTAATCTCTCCAACTTCTATCAATCCTTAAATTGGGATGCAACTGTTCTTCATGAATTGTTGGGTGTTCTACTATATGGTGAGCGGGAAATACTACGTAGGTAATAAAAAATTGTGGATCCGGCTCATATTATGGTACATGTTGATCATCATGTTGTTGTTGTTGTTCCTGTTGTTGCTCCGGTTCGTGATATTGCATCTCTGGCTGTGGTTCTGGAGCAGTTTGCCTAGATGATGATGATGCACCATCAGTATAGGTATTTCTCTGCAAAACACATTAAACACAAAATTTGTGCATCCAAATATGCATTAGTGTTAGCAAAATAACAAATCAAAACAATTACAATAACATGTTTAATCCATATTAAACTTATACTCATTTTCATATTTTTATCAATTCTACACTTTTTCAAATAAGCATATATGAAAATGTTTACAAAGTTCATAAGCATTCAACTCAAATAACATGTCAAAATAATCATTACTAGCCATTAAACAAGTTTCAAATGGCATTTATATCAAATTAATTAAGTTCATGAATTTTAGACTTAAAAAGTCCACTTTAATTCTCAAAAATCATGTTTAGGATCAAAGTTGGGATCATTTAGCTACCTAAACATGTTACACTACTTAATTTAGCAATAATTCATGATAAAAATCGACCATAACCTATTTATATCAAAAAGCCCCAAATTGCTCAAGAACACAAACCCTAGATTTCTAAAAATTTTGAAGTTTAAGGCTTCAAATCATGTTAAATAGCATCAATCTAGGTTATACATGCATAATATACTAACAATTTAACTCTAGTTACACTAGAAATTAACAAAATCAAATTAGGTAAAAATTAGCTCAAGAACACAAAAATTCAAATTTAAAGAGTTTTAGGGGTGAAATCTTTACCTTCTTTGAAAAACTTCTGAACAATTTCATGATTAAAACGGATTATTGCAAGAAAGTTGGTGAATTTTGGTGAAAAATGGCGAATTTTTGAGAGTATTTGGGATGGTTTTCATATATGTGTGTGTGTTAAATGTGGGAGACAGAGGCAGCGAGCTGCTCTTTTTGATCCTGGCCAGATTTTGGTCCCCATGCGATCGCATGGAGGTGTAGGCTAAATCCCATGATATCGCATGGAACCCAGTTTTTTTTTATTTATAAAAACCTTATACTTATTAAAACAAGTAATTAATTAAATTTTAAAAATTTGGTTTCTTTTTAGGATGAGGGCGTTTCGGATCGTTGTCCTAGTTCGTCTCTCGACAAAATTTTAAAATTTGTTAATTGTAAGCGTTGTTTTAAAAGCAAAGATTTTTGGGTTTTTTTAATGTTTTTGGTATACTTTAGATCAATAAGATTAAAAATAATGATAATAAAATTTCTCATCCCTCCCTTGGGTAAAGCAATTTCGGTTCAATGACCTAGTCTTCAACTCACGGCGAATTTTAAATATCAAATTTTTAACTTAATGAAATAAAGTATATTTTTTTTGTTTTTAAATTCACACCTAACTTAAATTTAAAAATGCATAAAATTAAAAATTCATATAAATATCATTAATATTTATATATTTTTTACAAACTTATATTAAAAATATTAATTTTTAAAATATTTAAAAACTTAAATATATTGATTTTAAAAATTTACATTAATAATTTAATATTTATATATTAATTTTAAAAACAAGGTAAAAATTAAAATTAAAAATCTTTTTGGTCTTTATCCCACCTTAATTAATCAAATATTATCAAAAATATACGCCCCTCTTTTGGGTAAAGTAATTTCGGCTATTTTACCTAGTTTTACTCCTGACGAATTTTTGAAATATTTTGGATTGATTGATTAAAGATATTTATACCTTAAGAATAAACGGTAAATTTCGCAGTGATGTAATAAATTTTTGTATGATATCAATAATTTCGGTTTCGCATACCTAATTTTATTGAATATCAATTTAATACTTTATAGCGAACGATTCAGCGTTTATTATCAAAAGGTTAAAAACAATAAAGAAAAACAAATAAAAACTGTACATACTTACCTGTGAGATAAAATTCTCAGAGACCTGCTTTAGCCGACTCATAGGAGAGTTGTGTGATTTGGTTTTCCATAGCTACATAAGCGTAACCTCGATTCTTCAATAACTTTTCTTCTAAACATATGAACGGTCCTTCTCTGCATAGAGTAACAAATTCGGTATTTGAATATGTTTGATTGTTCGAACATTTACCTTCGTGTGACCATTTTCTGCATTTATGACATCTTTCAAGGTGTCGTGCTCTTCTTTTTGTTGCGGATTTTGATTTTCCTTTACCAAAATGTGTCTTATGATGATCTTTCCTGAGTTCTTTCCTTACTTCATCCATTTTTCCTCTTATGAATGATACTAGTTCACTCGGGAAAGTGTTATTATTACGTTTAGTAATCATAGCGTGTAGTAGTAGACCATGGTTCAGATCAAAGGAATTCTTCATCTCGTAAAACCTAAAAAATAAAAATTTAGAATGGAGGGAGAAGACTAGTTCTTTAGGGTCTGCTAGGGAAAGACCATTCAGATTCCATTCTCGAAAACTACACGAAAACAGAAAATCTAACTCTAACATAAATATATATTATCCTTAAAAACACTTGATTCTCCCCATACTTAGTTAGCTGTGGTGTATAAATTGTGATTAACTTCATTATCAACTTTCATTGGACCATGTATGTAATGTTTAACACTGTGACCATTAACTTTAAATTCAATCCCATTTGAATTTATCAACTCTATTGTTCCGTATGGGAAAACTCTTTTGACTATGAATGTTCCAGACCATCTTGATTTCAATTTTCCAGAAAACACCTTGAATCGTGAATTGAAAAGAAGAACTCTGACTCCTTCTTTAAATTCTTTTGAACTTCTGATTCTTTTATCATGCCATTTCTTCATTCTTTCTTTATAGATTAACGAATTTTCGTATGCTTCATGTCTTAATTCTTCTAATTCGTTTAGTTGACTTAACCGTAGACGTCCGGCTTCATGCAAATCAAGATTGCATGTCTTCAAAGCCCAAAATGCTTTGTGCTCAATTTCTACTAGAAGGTGACATGCTTTTCTATAAATGAGTTTAAAAGGTGTGGTTCCAATTGGAGTTTTGTAGGCTGTTCTAAAAGTCCAGAGTGCATCCTCCAATTTCATGGACCATTCCTTTGGATTCGATCCTACGGTTTTCTCTAGAATACGTTTTAATGCTCGGTTGGTATTTTCAACTTGTCCACTTGTTTGTGGATGATAAGCGGTTGAGATTTTATGAGTTACTCCATATCTTTTGAGAACTTTCTCAAGTTGATTATTACAAAAATGAGTACCCCGATCACTTATTAAAGCTTTCGGTGTTCCGAACCTAGCAAAAAGACGTTTTAAGAAGTTGACTACAACTCGTGCATCGTTAGTTGGGAGAGCTTGTGCTTCCGCCCATTTAGATACATAATCAATGGCAACGAGAATGTAGAGATTATTATGAGATTTTGGAAATGGACCCATAAAGTCAATACCCCAAACGTCAAATACTTCACATACTTGAATGACATTTTATGGCATTTCATCACGTTGACTTATTTTTCCGGCCCTTTGACAAGCATCACAGGATTTACAAAGAAGGTGTGCGTCTTTGAAAATTGTAGGCCAATAGAATCCAACATCGTAGACTTTTCTTGCTGTGAGTTGAGGCTCATAATGCCCTCCTGTTGGTCCTGTGTGACAGTGGTTTAAGATTTGACTAGCTTCATCTCCGAATATACATCGGTGGATTATTCCATCGGGACAACTTTTAAACAAATGTGGATCTTCCCAGAAATAGTGTTTTATATCACTAAAGAATTTCTTTCATTTTTGGTACGACAACCCTTTTTCAAGGAATCCACATACTAAGTAGTTTGCATAGTCTGCAAACCATGGAATTTCATTATAATCTATCTCCAATAGATATTCATCAGGAAAGTTATCTTGTATAGCCGATTCATTTAGAACTTCTAATTCGGCATTTTCAAGACGAGAAAGATGATCAGCGGCGAGATTTTCTGCTCCCTTTTTATCTCGGATTTCAATATCGAACTCTTGTAAGAGTAAGATCCAATGGATTAATTGTGATGACCCGGGAATTTCCGACCAAATTTAAACTTGATCTTAAGCTGAACCCAACTCGATAAGCAAAGTCTGTAAAGTTGAGTCTTTAAATTTTTTTGAAACAGTTTATATGAATTCATTTGACTTTGACTATTCCCAATGATTCACGAATAATTGTATGTAAATAAATATGTATGTGTATATATATATATATATATATATATATATATAAATGTAAATATATGTTATATTCTGAAATTAAAAATATAATCTAAACATTTGAATTAATTATGTAAGATATAAAAATAATTGAGTGTAATTTAAAATGAAGTTATACATAAATATATAAAACAAATTAAAATAAAATTGATATATAATAATATTATTACTTTCATCATTATTATTAGAATAAATATCAGTATTGATAATATTATGATAAATATGAAATTTGATGTATATAAATTGAGATATAATTATTAATATTAATATTAATATTATTATAATTAGTATTATTATTAAACATTTTATTTTTTAATAATATTAGCATTAGTATTATTAGTAACTCTATTATTAATTTGTATTGTTAATATAACTATCAGAATTATTATTATTAACTATATATTTATTAATTGATAATATTAATTATAAATTATAAATTTATAAAAGTAGATATATCATCATATATATATATATATATAATACAGCTGTATATATATGGTCACAGTTATACGTATATATACATTCAGATACAGAGTTATAGATATAAATACATGTACACAAATACTATATATATTATTACGGCTTATATATATAAATACATCTAAGAAAAATGCGTAATTCTGTTCAAGTCATTATCTAAACTAAAGGTAATATATTCTTTGTCTAAAATCAGTATAATATGATTCCAGAATCAAACACAAGATAACAAATTCAACAGGAAATCGTACGTTTTATTTTTTTTTAGTTTTCTTTCTCTGTTTCTGATTGTAAAGGTGTCAGCTCAATTAAACTACCAAACAGGTTACATTAGCTGTAATATATCATCTATTAGTCTCTATACAATACGCTTTAAATGCAATTCGTGTTAAAATAGCAAAAAAATTAGATTAATTTTTATATATCTGCTCGTCAACCTCTGTACTTCTAACATTTAAACCAAAACTCGAATTTGAATAAATTTTAAAAATGTGTAAATGCTATTGTGTTTGAAATCCTCTGCTAAAACTATCTGCAAAGATTCGATTTCCAATTTCTCGTATCGAGCATTAATTCTTGAGTCAAACTTAATCTTCAAAAAGTCAACCGTTTCATTCTTTGGGAAATTCGTAAATTGTTTGATGTTTTTGGATCAATTAATGATTCAGATAGTTTCTAGGAGTCATTTACAATATATTTCATGTTGGGTTCGTGGTCTAAAAAATACTAAAAGGTCGATTTCTGTTTTGGAGTTCATCGTTGCACAAACAAAGCTGTAAAGCTTTCTTTTCTGTTTCTGTCGTAATTTAAATCAACTCAAATGACTCATGAAAGTTTCTGTGTTAATTAAGGAACATAAATTAGTTAGTTAATTTATTGTTGTCAAGGAAATTATCCCTGATCGATTATGTAGTTGAAGAAGATGAAGGGAGCAGTAAACATACGGGTTATATTTTTAAACTGGGTTATAAAAACAGAATTAATGAGATGGAGGAGTGGTTCGAGTGTGGGTTGGGTTTCGAGTGGTCGGGGGTTCGAGTCCCTGGAGTGACAGAATTTTGGCCGATTTTCTTGGAGGAGGTAGCTTTATTTTTTTTATTTTTTTTATTTGTATTATTATTATTATTATTATTATTATTATTATTATTATTATTATTATTATTATTGTTATTATTGATTGAAAATTTTTAGTAGTATTATTTAGTATTATTATCATTGTTATTATTATGATTATGAATATTATTGTAATTTCTATAAAAATTATAAAATTTATTATTTGTTCATTAAAAACTAATACTTGTATCATTCCATAAGTTATAATATTATTATTAGTATCATTACTAGTATATAATTGTTATTAGTATTATAATTATCATTATAAGTATCATAATCATTATTATTATTATTATTATTATTATTATTATTATTATTATTATTATTATTATTATTATTATTATTATTATTATTATTATTATTTTAAGTATTATTATGTACATTATAATGATCATTAGTATTATGTAATTACTAAAATCATTAACATAACTAACACTAACAGTAAAATTAATATATTTTTTATATATATCATTAATGTCATTAACTTTATTACTAATAGAATTACTATCATTATATTCATTATTACTAATATTAAGTATTATCATTATCATATTTATCATTACAAATATTAATTCAGTATTACTATAATAACTATTTTTAATAAACAAATTATATATATATATATATATATATATATATATATATATATATATATATATATATATATATATATACATATTATCAACATAAAAATAATATAACTAATACATTTATATATATATGTGTTCGATTACAATTATGTATATTAATAAGTACGCAAATGATATAGGTTCGTGAATCCGAGGCCAACTCTGCATTGTTCAATATAGTCATATGTATTTTTACTACAAAATACATTAGGTGAGTTTCATTTGCTCCCTTTTACTCTTTAAATTTTTGGACAGAGAATACATGCGCTGTTTTTACAACTGCTTTATTAAATGCTTTTGAAATATATTTTGAACTGAGAATACATGCAAATGCTTTATTAACTGTTTTACAATATTTATATGCGTGAGTTTCATTTGCCTTTTTACCCTTTATATTTTTGGGCTGAGAATACATGCGCAACTTTTATAAATGTTTTACAAAATAGACACAAGTAATTGAAACTACATTCTATGTTTGAATTATCGAAATCAAATATGCCCCTTTTTATTATGTCTGGTAATCTAAGAATTAGGGAACAGACACCCTAATTGACGCGAACGCTAAAGGTAGATCTATCGGGCCCAACAAGCCCCATCCAAAGTACCGGATGCTTTAGTACTTCGAAATTTATATCATGTCCGAAGGAGGATCCCGAAATGATGGGGATATTCTTATATGCATATTGTGAATGTTGGTTACCAGGTGTTCAATCCATATGAATGATATTTTTGTCTCTATGCATGGGACGTATGTTTATGAGAAATGGAAATATGAAATCTTGTGGTCTATTAAAATTATGAAATGATTATTTATGTTAAACTAATGAACTCACCAACCTTTTGGTTGACACTTGAAAGCATGTTTATTCTCAGGTACGAAAGAAATCTTCCGCTGTGCATTTGCTCATTTTAGAAACATTACTTGGAGTCATTCATGGCATATTTCAAAAGACGTTGCATTCGAGTCGTCGAGTTCATCAAGATTATTATTAAGTCAATTATAGTTGGATATATTCTGAAATGGTATGCATGCCGTCAATTTTCGTTGTAAAGAAAGATTGTCTTTTAAAATTGAATGCAGTGTTTGTAAAATGTATCATATAGAGGTCAAATACCTCGCGATGTAATCAACTGTTGTGAATCATTTTGTAATCGATATGGACTTCGTCCGGATGGATTAGGACGGGTCTCTACAGTTGGTATCAGAGCGGTGGTCTTAGTGAACCGGGTCTTGCATTAGTGTGTCTAACTGATAGTCGTTAGGATGCATTAGTAAGTCTGGACTTCGACCGTGTCTGCATGTCAAAAGTTTTGCTTATCGTTTTTGTCGGAAATCATCTGCTTATCATCCTTAGGAAATTACCTGCTCATTATTCTTAGTCTAGACACGTTTTACTGCATTGACTTCATGAATAGTGTATAGACAAAATTCATATCTTAGCATATCTGTTACTGTAGACTTTGCCTGACAACTTCCGTAGATTCCTCCATAACTTATGGGATTTTAGTATTATATATGCATATGTAAATTATGTATTGCAGGGTACTAATCTACATCCTATAATCTATTTCTTATCGAAAATCCTTCATTTGATCGTACGAGATGAATCCCTCAACCAGTTCGAGTCCCTCAAATTTCAATAGCTATTCCGATAGTTATTTCGACAGCTATTCCGACATTGATATTCAGCTAAGTTCCGGAAGCAACGTCACCAGAATGAATTAACCAATCAGCCATCCCCAATTCATCTGATGGGTTCGTAGTCGACTTAATCAATGAAGACGAGAATAAGTCGATCCTTTCCACCAACCGAATTCACCTCTTAGTGAAGAACCTGAAGCACTTACCGGCGAATCTATTCGAAACACCATATTCACCCTCATTTTCAGGATATCCCACAACGATTATATTCTATCCACAATTTTAGATCTTATTCATTCGCTCGTTCCGACCGACAATCAATCTGGAATAATGGAAGAAGTCAACGAACTTCGCGCTCTAGTAATCAATTTGGAGAGTATGGTGCAAAATGTACCAACTTCAGCAACATCACCAGTATCTACAGTATCATCAGTAACAGCACCAGTACCACCAATAACCCAAGTTTCAACAATCCATGCCTCAACATCGCAATCTATACCTCGAGCATAATTTTCGTTCTACATCTTGTTCAACATCGATTATCTTCGTTCTACGTATCGTTCTACATCCTTGATCTTCGTTCGACATGACGATTATGTAATCTCTAATGTTTTAGAGATTATGTATTCTTGTTCTAACGGTAAAGCAAATGAGATTAATATCATATTAACTCATTAAATCCATGATTACATCTGAAGAAAATATATATGTTTATATGTTTTCATAAAGATTATAATTAAAAATTCTTTTGTACAAATTGATTATGGTGAAAATATTTTAACGGGTAGGTAATACCCGAGGAATATTTAGATTTTACATTAATAAGTTACATTGTACGTTCTTCAAATCTGATTCAACAGTCATTTACTATCCTACCTACATCCACAGATATACGAATTCATTCACCGCAGAATAACTATTTTCATCCAATTTCATATTCGGATTTTGATTTATCAGAATCCAACAAGTGGCATAATGAAGAAAACATTTGACAAAATAAAATTTGTTAGAAACAAACAAATTAACTATGAGGAATTTTGTTAAGAATCCACGCTAATAAAATCCTAGCTAACTGTTCCTAGCTAACTGATTACATTTTATTTATCGCAGTTTATTTATAGCAATTTAATTATCGCAATTTTATTTATCGTCAATTAATTTCCGTTATTTACTTTACGCATTTTATTTATCGTCAATTAATTTCTGTATTTATTTTACACACTTTAAATATCGGGACACGTATACAAGGTTTTGACATATCTTATCGACGCATATATATATATATATATTATTTGGAATAACCATAGACACTCTATATGCAGTAATGATCGAGTTCTCTATACAGGGTTGAGGTTGATTCTACAATAATATATATACTTTAAGTTGTGTTCGAGTCTGAGACATGTACACGGGTCACGATACGTATTAAGTAATTCGAATATTATACATTAAACTATATATGAATTATTGGACTGTAATAGTGGACTATCGACTGTGGACTAATAACATTGGACAATTAAAATGAATTAAAATATTGATTATAATATATGAAATTAAATAATTCTTCAAGGTTGCCACTTGATTTCATCTTAAACCCCATTTGTATCTTGACGATTACAATCTGCGTTCAAACCTTTCATGATTCTTGAAAACACCTCAATCGATAGGATGAATCAACCGCACTTCATCTACGGAAGGAAAGATTTATGCATATAGTTATGCACCTGAGAAACTCTCGGCAACTGAGTAAAAGTTTAACACGTAGCCGCGTCAGATCCTTTGGCATTTATTAGCAAAAATAACTTTGCGATCCCTTTTCAAAGTAGCCAATTTTTTCACAGCTCCAGCAAGTCAACTTCGACTTTTCATTCGAAGTAGCCTTACTATAATCCTGATATATATACAATTACCCTTTTAATACCGGAGAATTCTTTTATATTCCAACATATTACCAGCAGACGTACGAGCAACCTCGTTGCTTTTTGGCTTAAATCTCTTTGACAAATCATTATATTTATTCATTGAAACCCTATCATATAATCATCCGCATCTTGTAACGAGAACTGCTATAACAATTACCGAGAATCAGCAATCAGTACCTTGAAAACTCACAGCATATCTACATCAACAGTTATATGTATAACATTTATCTCTTAAAATTACGATCTTTCATTCTGAAATTCTGAAAAGAACTCAGTCTACAAATCAATACTCTGAAGGTTGAAGAAGCTTAATGAAGCAGCAGAAGCCGTAGACAATCGTAAACGACCTTAATCATCAGAAGTTGATGATAAAGAATAGTATGTTGGAAAAGCTCAGAAAAGTTGGAACTGGAAAACGGATTGAGCTAACCACAAAGGAGACCAAGGACAAATACAAGGACCATACCATATATTCAAAGAATCCAGGTAATTCTGGATCCAATGAAACCTTCAACAAATATCTTGCTCCGTACTCATGTTAAAATCTTGCGGAAAATCTTTCTTCATCAACCATCGAACTTAGAAATCCCAAAATATCATCATAAATATCTTCGATATTTCTGAGGATATTTTCATAACTCTTCTTGTCCGAAAATAGTTATCTCTTCGTGCTATCCATATTACATCATAAAGGAAACCATTTTAGTTTCTAAATTTCTTTAAAAATTCGAGTTTGAATTATGAATGTTTTTGAAGTAGTGTTGGGAACTGAAGCATGAATTAGTATAATATAATAACACTTGATCAACGTGATTATATTACATTAATTCATACTGAGTTTCTAATGGAACGTGATGATTCACAGATCATAACGTCATCATGCGCCATGTTACACGACTCTTACGTTCTGTCTAATCTATAAACATATCAAGAACATATTTTTCTTGATAGTCCTATCTTTCCTTGAATTCTGGTAATTTGACAAGTCAAATTGTGCTATTACCGTTTCTTTCTTAGGACATTAACAATGTTCATTCTGAAACTTATATCTGCGAATTCTGGACCATTACAAGAGATGCCCAACCGCAAGAAGAAGAAACGAAGGGACAAAGCTCTGAAATAGAAATTGGAGTATAAATCGCAGCAAATAAGGAGGAGTATTAACTGGGGATGACAATGATTATAGAAAACAGAAGCAAAGAAGTCGAAGTATAAGGGAAGATATAAAACCCAATAACAACACAGAAATTACAAACCGTGGATATTAATACGAATAGCAATATAAAAACATGATAGAATTAAGAATAATATCACCCCAAGGTAATAGTAGAAGTAAACAGATTCTTCTGGTGGAAGATTGAAAAGGAGGATGACAGAAATGATAATTATGAAAATGTCAAGGATTAGAACTGGACTAAGCATTTTCACAATCGTTTGGATGTATGAACTAAGAAAGAAAGTATAGGAATGGTGAGAATAATGGAACGGAGGTGTTTAATTTATAATGGAAACATCAGACAGAGTAATCGAGGAAGATCACTGTATTTAATTATAGAGATCTTAATCTCTTTATTCGCCGAAGAATCAAATCCCTCAAATTTCGAAGATTTTCTTTAAATCCCTTGAATTTCGGAATTCAATTGAGACTACATCAAAAGTTATGGAAAATCTCCATTTCTTCATCTCGATCTTTTGTGATAACTTCATTCATAGGCTTTGATTAATCGAATCATTTTATCTATATTATTCAATGATAGTAAAACTCTATTTATCAACTCATATTCGTCAGGAAAACATATTTATTGTTAGCCATGATAACCTCACTCAAATTTCGGGACGAAATTTCTTTAACGAGTAGGTACTGTGATGACCCGGGAATTTCTGACCAAATTTAAACTTGATCTTAAGCTGAACCCAACTCGATAAGCAAAGTCTGTAAAGTTGAGTCTCTAAATTTTTTTGAAACAGTTTATATGAATTCATTTGACTCTGACTAATCCCGATGATTCACGAATAATTGTATGTAAATAAATATGTATGTGTGTATATATATATATATATATATATATATATATATATATATATATATATATATATATATATATATATATATATATATATATATATATATATATATATATATATATATATATAAATGTAAATATATGTTATATTCTGAAATTAAAAATATAATCTAAACATTTGAATTAATTATGTATGATATAAAAATAATTGAGTGTAATTTAAAATGAAGTTATACATAAATATATAAAACAAATTAAAATAAAATTGATATAATAATATTATTACTTTCATCATTATTATTAGAATAAATATCAGTATTGATAATATTATGATAAATATGAAATTTGATGTATATAAATTGAGATATAATTATTAATATTAATATTATTATAATTAGTATTATTATTAAACATTTTATTTTTTAATAATATTAGCATTAGTATTATTAGTAACTCTATTATTAATTTGTATTGTTAATATAACTATCAGAATTATTATTATTAACTATATATTTATTAATTGATAATATTAATTATAAATTATAAATTTATAAAAGTAGATATATCATCATATATATATATATATATATAATACACCTGTATATATATGGTCACAGTTATACGTATATATACATCCAGATACAGAGTTATAGATATAAATACATGTACACAAATACTATATATATTATTACGGCTTATATATATAAATAGATTTAAGAAAAATGTGTAATTCTGTTCAAGTCATTATCTAAACTAAAGGTAATATATTCTTTGTCTAAAATCAGTACAATATGATTCGAGAATCAAACACAAGATAACAAATTCAACAGGAAATCGTACGTTTTATTTTATTTTTTTTATTTTCTTTCTCTGTTTCTGATTGTAAAGGTGTCGGCTCAATTAAACTACCAAACAGGCTACATTAGCTGTAATATCTCATCTATTAGTCTCTATACAATACGCTTTAAATGCAATTCATGTTAAAATAGCAAAAAAATAGATTAATTTTTATATATCTGCTCGACAACCTCTGTACTTCTAACTTTTAAACCAAAACTCGAATTTGAATAAATTTTAAAAATGTGTAAATGCTATTGTGTTTGAAATCCTATGCTAAAACTATCTGCAAAGATTCGATTTCCAATTTCTCGTATCGAGCATTAATTCTTGAGTCAAACTTAATCTTTAAAAAGTCAACCGTTTCATTCTTTGGGAAATTCGTAAATTGTTTGATGTTTTTGGATCAATTAATGATTCAGATAGTTTCTAGGAGTCATTTACAATATATTTCATGTTGGGTTCGTGGTCTGAAAAATACTAAAAGGTCGATTTCTGTTTTGGAGTTCATCGTTGCACAAACAAAGCTGTAAAGCTTTCTTTTCTGTTTCTGTCGTAATTTAAATCAACTCAAATGACTCATGAAAGTTTCTGTGTTAATTAAGGAACATAAATTAGTTAGTTAATTTATTGTTGTCAAGGAAATTATCCCTGATCGATTATGTGGTTGAAGAAGATGAAGGGAGCAGTAAACATACGGGTTATATTTTTAAACTGGGTTATTAAAACAGAATTAATGAGATGGAGGAGTGGTTCGAGTGTGGGTTGGGTTTCGAGAGGTCGGGGGTTCGAGTCCCTGGAGTGACAGAATTTTGGCCGATTTTCTTGGAGGAGGTAGCTTTATTTTTTTTATTTGTATTATTATTATTATTATTGTTATTATTGTTATTATTGTTATTATTGATTGAAAATTTTTAGTAGTATTATTTAGTATTATTATCATTGTTATTATTATGATTATGAATATTATGAATATTATTGTAATTTCTATAAAAATTATAAAATTTATTATTTGTTCATTAAAAACTAATACTTGTATCATTCCATAAGTTATAATATTATTATTAGTATCATTACTAGTATATAATTGTTATTAGTATTATAATTATCATTATAAGTATCATAATCATTATTATTATTATTATTATTATTATTATTATTATTATTATTATTATTATTATTATTATTATTATTATTATTATTATTATTATAAGTATTATTATGTACATTATAATGATCATTAATATTATGTAATTACTAAAATCATTAACATAACTAACACTAACAGTAAAATTAATATATTTTTTATATATATCATTAATGTCGTTAACTTTATTACTAATAGAATTACTATCATTATATTCATTATTACTAATATTAAGTATTATCATTATCATATTTATCATTACAAATATTAATTCAGTATTACTATAATAACTATTTTTAGTAAACAAATATATATATATATATATATATATATATATATATATATATATATATATATATATATATATATATATATATATATTTAATACCTATAACATAACAAAAATTAATATCTTATATATAAAATGAACATATAAACACACACACACACACACACACACACACACATATATATATATATATATATATATATATATATATATATATATATATATATATATATATATATATATATACATATTATCAACATAAAAATAATATAACTAATACATTTATATATATGTGTTCAATTACAATTATGTATATTAATAAGTACACAAATGATATAGGTTCGTGAATCTGAGGCCAACCCTGCATTGTTCAATATAGTCATATGTATTTTTACTACAAAATACATTAGGTGAGTTTCATTTGCTCCCTTTTACTCTTTAAATTTTTGGGACTGAGAATACATGCGCTGTTTTTATAACTGCTTTATTAAATGCTTTTGAAATATATTTTGAACTGAGAATACATGCAAATGCTTTATTAACTGTTTTACAATATTTATATGCGTGAGTTTCATTTGCCTTTTTACCCTTTATATTTTTGGGCTGAGAATACATGCGAAACTTTTATAAATGTTTTACGAAATAGACACAAGTAATTGAAACTACATTCTATGGTTGAATTATCGAAATCGAATATGCCCCTTTTTATTAAGTCTGGTAATCTAAGAATTAGGGAACAGACACCCTAATTGACGCGAACTCTAAAGGTAGATCTATCGGGCCCAACAAGCCCCATCCAAAGTACCGGATGCTTTAGTACTTCGAAATTTATATCATGTCCGAAGGAGGATCCCGGAATGATGGGGATATTCTTATATGCATATTGTGAATGTCGGTTACCAGGTGTTCAATCCATATGAATGATATTTTTGTCTCTATGCATGGGACGTATGTTTATGAGAAATGGAAATATGAAATCTTGTGGTCTATTAAAATTATGAAATGATTATTTATGTTAAACTAATGAACTCACCAACCTTTTGGTTGACACTTGAAAGCATGTTTATTCTCAGGTACGAAAGAAATCTTCTGCTGTGCATTTGCTCATTTTAGAAACATTACTTGGAGTCATTCATGGCATATTTCAAAAGACGTTGCATTCGATTCGTCGAGTTCATCAAGATTATTATTAAGTCAATTATAGCTGGATATATTCTGAAATGGTATGCATGCCGTCAATTTTCCTTGTAAAGAAAGATTGTCTTTTAAAATTGAATGCAGTGTTTGTAAAATGTATCATATAGAGGTCAAATATCTCGCGATGTAATCAACTGTTGTGAATCGTTTATAATCGATATGGAGTTTGTCCGGATGGATTAGGACGGGTCTCTACATTAATCGTGGTTTAGCATCTTGTTTTTGAAAATAGGTATCTAAGAGCAGAATGGTCGGTATAGACCACCGTTTTAGCTAAAACGAGATATGAACGAAATTTGTCAAAAGCAAAGACAATATCAAGGAGTTCTTTTTCAGTAGTTGTGTAATTCGTTTGTGCTCCTTGTAACGTCTTAGTAGCGTAATAAATAGGTTGAAATCGTTTTTCAATCCTTTGTCCTAAAACGGCTCCCATTGCAAAATCACTTGCATCGCACATGAGTTCAAATGGTAGATTCTAATATGGAGTTCTCATGACCGGCGCATTAGTGAGTTTTTCTTTAAGAATATTAAAAGATTTGATGCATTCATCTAAAAAGATGAATGAAGCATCCTTTTCTAGGAGTTTATTCATAGGAGTGACAATTTTAGAAAAATCTATTATGAAACGTCGGTAAAAATCGGCATGCCCTAGAAAACTCCTAACTCCTCTAACATTGGTGGGATGTGGAAGTTTAGTAATTACATCTACTTTAGCTCTATCCACTTCAATTCCTTCCTTTGAAATTTTGTGACCAAGAACGATGCCTTCTTTAACCATGAAATGGCATTTCTCCCAATTAAGTACTAGATTTGATTGCTCGCATCTAATAAGCATTCATTCAAGATTAACTAGACATGTTTCAAAAGTATCACCGAAGACTGAAAAGTCATCCATGAAAACTTCCATGCATTCTTCTATCATGTCGTGAAAAATCGCCATCATGCACCTTTGAAAGGTTGCAGGGGCGTTGCAAAGTCCAAATGGCATGCGTTTGTAAGCAAAAGTACCAAAAGGGCACGTGAACGTGGTTTTTTCTTGGTCCTCGGGTGCTATTGGAATTTGAAAATATCCAGAAAAACCATCAAGAAAACAATAGTAACTATTTCCAGCTAACCTTTCCAACATTTGATCAATGAAAGGTAAGGGAAAGTGATATTTTCTGGTGGCATCATTTAATTTTCTATAATCAATACAAACACGCCATCCTGTTACAGTCCTAGTAGGAATAAGCTCATTTTTTTTATTTGTGATGACAGTTATGCCACCCTTCTTAGGTACGCATTGAACTGGGCTTACCCATGGACTATCAGAGATTGGATAAATTAAACCTGCATCTAGCAGTTTAATAATTTCTTTCTTAACAACATCTTGCATATTAGGATTTAGTCTTCGTTGGCGTTGCACATACGTTTTATGACCTTCTTCCATAAAGATTTTATGTGTGCAATACGAAGTACTTATGCATTTAATATCATGAATCTTCCATGCAATAGCTGGTTTATGAGCTTTTAGCACAGAAATGAGTTGAGATTTTTCATTTTCCGTAAGAGAAGACGATATTATTATAGGTAATTCAGATTCACCATGTAAATAAGCATATTCCAAATGGTTTGGAAGTGGTTTTAACTCTAATGTCGGTGGTTCTTCTATCGATGATTTGTATCGATATCTATCTTCTTCTTTTAGCATTTGAATTTCTTCTGTTGTTGGTTCATATCCATTAGCCATGAGTGCGGCTAACATTTCAGCTTCATCAATTGGTTCAGTTCCTTCTCCTAAAGAACATTCTCATGTTCCTTGTAATTCTGGAAATTCTTCTAACAATTCTGCATGTGAATCTATAGTTTGAATGTAATAACATGTATCATCTGCAGATTGCGGTTGTTGCATGGCTCTATCAACAGAAAAGGTAACACTCTCGTCCTCTATACTTAGGGTCAGTTTCTTACCAAACACGTCTATTATTCCTTTAGCCGTGTTTAAGAATGGTCTTCCTAATATGAGAGGAACTCGAGAATCTTCTTCCATGTCCAAAATAACAAAATCTACTGAAAATACTAAAGTACCATCTTTAACTAGCATGTTCTACATTATCCCTCTAGGATATTTTACTGATCGATCTGCTAGTTGTATGCTTATTCGTGTTGGTTTCAATTCTCCAAGGTCTAGTTTAGCGTATAGTGAATACGGCATTAAATTTATACTAGCACCTAAGTCTTCCAATGCTTCTATTGAACTAAGACTACTCAGAAAACATGGAATTGTGAAACTTCCTGGATCAGATAATTTTTCTGGTATCTTATTCAACAGCACTGCAGAACAATTAGCATTCATTATAACAGCCGAGAGTTCTTCCATTTTCTTTCTATTTTTGATTAGATATTTCAGGAATTTAGCATACCTTGGCATTCCTGATATTACATCAATGAAAGGAAGATTTACATTTATCTGTTTAAACATATCCAAGAATTTGGATTGCTCGGCTTCAAGTCTTTCTTTTCTCATTTTACTCGGGTAAGGAAGTGGTGGTTGGTATGGTTTAACATAAGGCTTAGCTTTAACTGTGTTATCTTCATTAACCTTTTCAACTACCGGTTCTGTTTCTTTCTCTTGCTCAGGCTGTGGTGCCTGTGTAGTGGGAATAGCGTCATCAGAAATTATAGGCATTTCAGGTGGTTTAAGTGTAATACCACTTCTTGTGGTAATGGCTTTAGCTGTTTCATTCCGGGGCTTAGCATTTGTATCGCTAGGTAGACTCCTTGGTTTTCTTTCACCTATCAACCTTGCTAGGTTGCTTACTTCTTGTTCCAGATTTTGGATAGAAGCTTGTTGATTTCTAAATGCTTGGGTATTTTGTTCATTGGTTTGTTTCTGAGATGTGAAAAATTGAGTTTGAGATTCAACTAGCTTTGACATCATATCTTCTAAATTTGGCTTTTTATCATCGGTTTGTGGTGGTTTAATTGGAAAAATAGGTCTTTGCTGATTGTAAGTATTGTTGGATACATGTTGATTGCTAGGACCTTGTTGATTATTGTATGGAACATTTCGGTTATAATTCTAGTTTTGATTGTAGATTGGTCTTGGCGGTTGATAATTATTCTGATAATTATTTCCAGGCCTTTGGTTCATGTATGAAACATTCTCTCTTTGTTCCATTGTTTGTTCAATACTGAGACAATCTTTTGTCAAATGTGGTCCTCCACACTGCTCACAACTAATTCGTATTGAGTGAATATCTTTAGTCATCTTTTCCATTCGTCTCTCGAAAGCATCTATCTTTGCGGACATGGAATCAAATACATAGCTAGAATCGGCTCTAGCCACTTTAGATGATCTAACGATATCTTTTTCTTGATGCCACTCATGTGAGTGGGAAGCAGTGTTATCAATAATTTTGTAAGCTTCAGTTGCGGTTTTCTTCATAATGGAACCACCAGCTGCTATATCATTGTCTTTTCGTGTAGTGATGTCGCATCCTTGGTAGAATATTTGTACTATTTGATAAGTGTCTAAACCATGTTGCGGACATCCTCTCAATAACTTTCCAAATCTTGTCCACACCTCATACAGAGTTTCATTTGGCTTTTGCGTGAACGTAACAATTTCTCCTTGAAGTCTCACGGATTTAGATGCCGGAAAGAATTGTTTAAGAAATTTTTCAACTAAGACATCCCATGTATCAATCGCCCCTTCAGGTAACGATTCTAACCAATCTTTGGCTTCTCCCTTTAAAGTCCAGGGAAATAACATGAGATAGATTTGTTCATCCTCAACTTCTCGGATTTTAAATAGAGTACAAATCCTATTAAAGGTACGAAGATGTTCGTTTGGATCTTCCTTCGGCGCACCACTAAATTGGCATTGATTAGTTACCATGTGTAGGATTTGTCCTTTGATTTCATAATCTGGCGCATTAATGTCTGGTTGAGTAATTGAGTGACCTTGGCCAGTGCGTTTAGCCCTCATTCGGTCTTCCATACTTAGAGGTTCCAGATTTTCCATGATTGAATTTGTTGAATCTGAATCACTAGAGGATTCTGACTTAATGGTTTCTTCTTGGACAATTTCTGGATGAGTGATTTGTGGTTCAGGAGGAATGATTAGTGGTTCAGGATCTCTGAATTGTCCCTGAATATCTTCCGGATTCTCAATTGTGAGGTCGGGTTCAAAAAATGGATTAACGGAACTTTGAATTGGAGTACTTGGTCGACTAGATGACGATTCTAAAGAAAAATCAACGGCGACAATGTTGGCTAGATGTCTTGATCGAGTTACAGGTGGTGAACGTATGAAAGGTGGTGAACGTTTTGCTCGGTGCATTCACTGAATATCCTATTAGTTATAAAAGATAAAAATTATATAAGTTATCAAATTAATAGACTTTTTTGATTTTGCCCACGTTTCGAATAGCCAATAGATGCAGCAGGTAGCCAGGACCCTTTAAATCGGAAGCCCACAACTCGCCACTAACAAATCCAACTATTACTACGAACCAGAAAATTTTGGATGTTTATCAATTTAACCGCTTAAAATAATTTTTCCGTCGAAATTTTAAAGAAAATAAAGAAAATTCTATCTCCTAAAAACTAGAGCGTCGAGAAATAAGAAAGAAAAAGCGCGCGTCGAAAAATGTCGAAAAATAAAAGGTAGAAAAATTAAACGTCGAAAAATAATAAAATGCAGCGTCGAAACTTAAAAGGTACTAAATACTAAATATTAAAAATTGCATCTAAAATAATTAAAGCTTAAAGGAATTCTATATCCAAAATGACAATATCTTAAAAAGGCACTAAAATCTATTAAATATTTAAGCGATAAGCGACGTCGTAAAATTCTAGAGCACCTAAATCTTAGTCTAAAGAAAAAGCACTTAAGGGATTTTACGGCGAATCTTAAAATTCTAGAAATAAAAATAAACTACGGCAAAAAAAAAACTAAGTTTAAAACTAGTTATGAACGATAAATATACAATTTACGAATTAAACGATTAAAATATACAATTTATAAAAAGACAATTAATGATTACATTATTTTAAAAAAAATATTATTTTTATGTTATTTTAATAAAAGTATTAATTTTTATATTTAATAAAACTAATGAAAACTTAATATTAAAAATTAAATATTAAAACTAGAATTAAAAATTGATTAAATAACTAAAACCCTAATTAATAATTAATTAATAAGAATAAATATTAAACACAAACCCTAATTGTACGTACTAGGATCAGACCTGTCAGACAGGGTCATGCGGTCGCATGACTTTGTAACTGAATCCTCATGCGATCGCATGAGGGTCAGGTTCAGTTCACATGCAGGTTCAGATCGACAGGTTCAGTTTCTATTTTATTTTATTTTTCTTTTACGTTTTACTTTTTTTTTGTTTTATATTTTTGTAAAATATTTATATAAAACTTATAAATAAGAAAAATTTACTTATTAGTTTTTATAACTTTTCACAATAAATAGAAATATAAACTTTTTAAATTTAACTAAACTTAAAAATATAGATATATATTTTTATTTTTCTTTTATATTTTTGATTGTATTATATAAAACGTATTTTTATAAAAATGAATTAAAGCTTAGTAAAAATCTTTTTTTAATAGCGTTTCGCTTCTTCGATCCCGGCAGCGGCGCCAAAAATACTTGATGTTTGCAGAGGTGTATACGACATAGTTATATTTTTATTGCAAAATACTATTAAATACGATATAATTTTACACAAGTTATTTATTTATTTATAGAGTGGATATACCTAAACCTTGCTACGACACTTATAGGCAGTGTACCTAATCGTACAGTAGTGTAGTTTTTAGTAAGTCCGGTTCGTTCCACAGGGATACAGTAAAAAAGTTTAACGCTATAATTATTTTAACCTATAATTGTAAAAATATAAATATATATATAAGTAGTATTATTATTATAAAAGGGGGGTTTTTACCGTTTAATGACCGGTTTGTCGATTTTATGTCTTAAGTCGCAATTAAAACCTAATGTAAAATATTAAATATAAATATAACTTAATTTAAAGCGTAAAGTAAATAACGATAATTAAAGTGCGATAAATTAAAGTACGATAAATAAAATGACGGTAAATAAAATTGCGATAATTAAAAAGTAAGATAATTAAAAAGTGCGATAAATAAAATGACAGTAAATAAAAGTGCGATGAGATATAAAATAAAGGAATTATGCTTATTTAAACTTCCGTAATCATGATGTTCGATGTGTTGATTTTAGTTTATTACCATGGGTTAATTGTCCTTTGTCCTGGATTATTCGATATGTCCATACGGTTTTGTCCATAATAGTCCATCAGTCATAAATATAAAGTGCGAGAGTCTTCGTCAAATTATCCTTATACCCGAAGTCAAATATTCCAACTAATTGGGGATTCGAACTGTAACAAGGTCTTAATACTTTGTTTAATGAATACACCAGGTTATCGACTGCGTGTAATCCAAGGTTTTACTACTTTGTTAACAATTATACCAATTACCCTTGAATGTAATCCACCCCTGTTTTAATGAGTCCATTAACTATTAATCCATCCCCGTGTCCGGTAAAATGAACGATAATTCGTATTTATAGATATCCCGCCCACCGTACCCGATTAAGCGTATGTGGTTATATATAGATACGTCAAATTGTAACCTTTATATTAAATTAACGAGATATCGTTTAGTTAATATAAAGCCCATTAATAGCCCATAGTCTAATTTACACAAGTGTCGTTCTTTTGTCCAAACCCCAATTATGGTCCAAAACCCAATTACCCCGTCTTTAATATTTAGTCCAACATCATGATTACTTCGATTTAAATAAGCATAATAATAACTTAGCTACGAGACATTAATTTAGAAAGGTTGAACATAACTTACAATGAGTATTAATAGCGTAGCGTTACACGGACAGAATTTTGACTTACAAACTTAAAACATTCGCTAACATAACTTTATTATTATTAATCTTAAATTAAAATTAAAATTAAAATTATAAATATATATATATATATATTTGTGAGAGAGAGATTAGAAAAAGATGTGTTTTTGTTCGCTGAAACTCGTGAAATTTATAGGATGTCAGCTGCTACAGTACTCCATGCGACCGCATGGAGTTTGTGCTTCCTGGCATGCGGTCGCATGGCCGCCTTTCACTGGTCAGGTACTTTTATTTGCAAGCTTGCCGACATTTATTATATATATATATATATATATATATATATATATATATATATATATATATATATATATATATATATATATATATATATATATATATATATTTATATGCATAGTTGGCTTGTACTTTTAGCTCCGTTTTGTCGCGCGTTGATAGTTGGTTCAGGTCCCGGTTCCAGATTTTTGAACGTCCTTTCTTACGATTTAATATCTTGTACTTTGCGTTTTATGTCTTGTACTTTTGTAACTTTTGAGACGTTTCTTATCAATAATTTGAACCTCTTGGATTGTACTTTGTACTTTTGAGCTTTTTGGTCGTTTGCGTCTTCAAATCATCGAATCTGTCTTTTGTCTTCACCTTTTATTATTTAAACGAATATCACTTGTAAATAGAACAATTGAAACTAAAAGCTTATCTTTCTTGAGGGATAATGCTCTGAAATATATGTTCGTTTTTAGCATTATCAGACATTATATAAAGATAAAGGATAGAAGTACCAGTAGATTAAACGAGTTTCGAATACAAAAGTGACAACTTCAAACTCCAGACCGCTTCTAATACAATCTTCGGCGTTCTTCTCCGGGTACTAGGTTTCCCGCACGGAGTCGAAGACCTTGAACATATGACTAATATTGTACAAGAGAGAGAAAGAAGTGAATTGAAGTGTGTGTTGGAATGAATGACAAAGACCCTTTAAATAAGCAAGACATTTGCCTGCAAACGGTTGGCAGGCCGTTTGGCAGGCCGTTTGCAGGGGCCATTTGCCAGACCAGCCCGTTTGCAGGGGCCGTTTATTCTGGGCATTTGGCCGGCCGTTTGTGAGCCAGGTAAGCCGTTTGGCAGGCCGTTTGGCAGGCCGTTTGGCAGGCCGTTTGGCTTTCCTGGTCAGCTGAAATTCCTGGATCGTAACTTGATTTCTTGTCTTTCACCGTTTTCGCTCTAGAATCTTCGTTTTAGCCCCGATTCTCTTGATTCTTTTTGCACCGTCTTCGTAATTACTTGTTCTTCAATTCTAACCGACGAAGTGGGTATTTTGCCGATAAAGTTCAAATCTTTCTTGTTTTTGGGCCTTAATACCGGGGTGAAAACGTCACTTTTTAGCCGATATCATCTCTTCTCGGTTAAAACTCGATCCAAATCTCTCGTTCTCATTTTTAACCACATTAGAGTCACCAAATAACACGTATTTGGATATTTGTTTGTTTATGTTACTTAGTTAATTATATTATTTACATGTTTATATAATCATTGATTATTTAGGTAACAAGATCGTTAAAGTTAAATCAAACGTTAATTTGAGAGTTCATTTGCACGAATGTTAGAGACATTCGCAGGAATGTCAGAGACATTCCCACAAATGATTGAATCTTTTGCACGATAGAACTAACTCAGCATTAGATTATGATAAATTGTCATGCGCACGAACGTGTGAGACCTTTGTACGAAAGTTAGAGACCTTGGCATGAAAAAGAGCTAATAGTATATAAATAAGGGTTACCGATTCAATTCCAAAGTTACACATTATTGCAAACCCTAGCAGTCATTTTCTATAAAGTTGTCGTTCCAAATCACCCAGATACGAATAACAACTTTAGGCATCGTCCTAATCCATTCATAGGTAAATTTTTACTTATATGATCCCGAAAGTCCAAGTTTGTTCAATTAGAAAATCATTTTTAGTGAATTTCGCGCATTAGATTGAGTTGACGTTTGTTTCTAAGATCATAAAGGTGTTTGAATCAAATGTTTTTAATCAAAAATAAGTGAGTTGTTTATTTGGGTTTTTGAAGATGGTTTGGATTTTGATCAAAAAGTTGTAATCTTTACGGTTAAAGTTCGAGTTTTTGAGGGTGTTTAAGTATCAAAAGTGTTTGTACAGGTTCATATCATTAAGTTTTAGGTTTTTCCCTCGAAAGATTTTGGTCGATTTAGGTTGAAAACCCTAGTTTTTCTTTTGATATACGAAAGTCTCTGTGAAGAACTTCCTTCGTCCATAAGTCAAGTGACCTTCGTGTGAACCTGAGTCTTTCCTGCGAAATAGGACTTTGGTAAGTATGAATCTAGTTAATTTTCCTTCGTGCGAATTTAGTGCCTCGCGTTTGTATGATCTTAGGCATATGTGCGTAAGACCATGGAATTTTATGCGAATCTCTGACTTTCGTGTGACTACGAAATTCTTAGAATCAAACTGAGACATATGTGCGAACTTAAACCACCTTAGTAAGAACCATGGACTTGCATGCAAACCACTATATCAAAAAACTTAATTTTAAAAGGTCTAATGTGAATGGGTATGCACTTGTTGTTTCGAACATCAATATGCAAAACATCCTTTTGGCTGATAATGAGGCGGGGAACACCAATAAAGTTCTGAGATTGATGTCCATGGATGAATACTCAAATTGAAAATCTAGGCTTTAGATATGGTAAACGGGCAAGACACCTGGAGTAGGAGATGATTAAGACTGGATATGCTCTGCCAAGAGGAGAAGGTGGTCGTGTGAATATAACGAAAAGTTTCAGGACTGAGGAACTTAAGGATTATGATCTTGAAGCCAAGGCTTACACTCATCTCTGTTAGGCCATTATACAAGATATCTATCATCCATCCAAAATAATTGTTACTTCTAAAAGCTTATGGGATGATCTTGTGCTTAGAATTAAATGGAATGCCTCTTATAGGTTGAAGAAGGGAATTTTTGAATAATGAAGTTAATAGATTCGTGTGCATGAAGAATGAGAGTCTTTATGATATGATTGAGCATTACTGCTAACTTCTGACTGTGACACAGAATTACAATATAGTGACAATTGACATTGAGATTGTTTAGTGTCTAGCTGACGTGTTATTAGAGAAGTGGGATTTGTTCGCCATGGTATTAAGGAGCACTTGTAGTCTATCAAAAATCACTCTCAACTAGTTTGTTTGCTACGTTAAAGAAGCAGAAATTGGATAATGAGAACAAGCAAAAAGAATCAATCATGTCCAAGGTCTTACTCCTTATTATCTTAGATCTTTTGTTACTTCTACGTATGCACATGTCCTGTTGAGACCACTTGTGTTTCATTCACACAGAGTTACAATCAGGCACAATATGTGTATAATGCTAGTCCTGATACCTTCCAACCACCACCATCACCACTCAGTGCTCCTGAAACTTGTTCAGCTAAGTTGAAGATCGAGAATTTCAAGAAGGGAAGTGTTGAGGTTGTCGAGGAAGATATGGCAATGTGGGCGATGATGGTGAACCCTTATAATAGTCAACTTACTAGTGGAATCGAGAACATCCATCTCTCAACTGAGGATTATGAAAAGATAGATGGGGATGTGATGGATCGTGATATCATGTGGACTATGACTAATGCAGTTAGAAGGGCGAAGGATTATAAGAAGACAACTAGCAAAGCTATGTCTGGAAATAAAGATACAAATTATAGTTTTGACATGTCTATTGTAAGGTGTTACGACTGTGGCGAGTTGGGACATTGTGCCAGGACGGGTTATCAAAATCCTTTCCCGGGTCAAAATAACCGAAAGGATAATGGACCCAACAAAGGAAAGGTTTTGGTGCCAATAGAAGATAATAATTACAGTGCATCAAGTTCTAAAGAATCATCATCAAAAGCTTTTATTGTGAGGCATAGAGATAAGGGATATGACATGTCCTTCAGGTTTGGTAATGATATGTTTCTTCTGATGCTAATGTTGGTAGAATTACTGAGATCAATGTCGATTTTGAGCCCGTCTTTAGAGGATGAGATTATTCCTGAGTTAGTTGGTAATCCGTCAAGAGTTGAAAACATGGTTGCTGAACTTGATGTTCTTGAGACAAATCTATATTTGACATCATATAGAAAAATGACAACATTCCTTGAATATATAGTTATTACAGTTACTTCTGGCAAATAACCGCTAAGAGTTAGTTAGAACAAATAATGTCATTAAGATAAACACAAATGGGTATAGAATAGAAATAGTAAAAACTCACATAAAGAATATTCTATCGATATAAGCTTAATTGAGGAATTTTAGTCATTTTCTAGTCGTCGGTTGTTAATGTAACAAATTGATTAGTTAATTTTCGTCGTATATATTGTAGTAACGTGGAAAAAACACATGTACGTTTCAAACCAGAAAAAGTATACAAAATATGACACGAAGACATTTGTAAAATTTAATTATGAAGTATTCGTGTAAATGTAATACAAGTATATGGTACGGAAATCACAATTTGGAGACACAATAGCGTTACATATTGATAAACTTTTTAATATACGTTAATTAGTTGCTAACTATTAAGAGACAGTCCCGTTTTATAAAACATAACACTACATAATAAAGTAATTATCCACGTGTTGTTACCAAAATTTTGTTCATAATCCAAACAATTGACATCTTTAGACTTTACTCGTTTGTTGAATTTCTAACGCCATACCACCGTACATGACCTTGAACTTTTGTTGATAATCGACTTCAATTTTTTATTTTTATTTTTTTTAAACGGCGATATCGACATCGAATACTCTCATTTATCACCCACACACACGTTAGGAGAAAACCCAATTTGCGACGATGTTGGCAGTACCATCGAAGGTCAAAAAATTTTAATACTCTTGTAATGTTAATCTTTGAGATGATTGTCGCCAGGTGTTGAAATTTTAAGAAGACTACATATGTTAAAATATATTATACTAGTTTTCTGAGCCCGTCCATTGAACGGAATTGTAAATATACACTTTCTCAACTGTTGAATACTTCTCATGTCTTATTTCAATAGTCGATGTTTGATTTTTCAAGTCTTTCTTTACTAACTTTGACTTAGAAAATTTTCTTTTGTGTTATATATTATTTAATGAATTGTATATATATAAATGAAAACACGATTAAAGATCAATACACTCATATAAATTTCATAAAATAATATATAATACAAATAAATATATTATAAGCCAAAGTTGCTAAATAGACCTGAAAAGTCAAACAAAAACTATTAGAATGATACGGATGGGGTATATAACAATAACAAAACTATATATTAGGATGCAATTCGTTGCAGATAAACACACCGGGTTTTAAGAGCCCGTCTGTTGGTAAAGACATGTTACCGTGAACATGGCTGTTACGATCAACATTTATAGATTGTACGATTCGACTCGACGTGATTCAAGCAACCCATTTGATATCACTACTTTTGATCTATAAATATAAATGGGTGGTTCGGTATGGTTATAAAAAAAAATCAAGAAAAATATGATCACTCATATGTAAGTTTTAATTATATGTATTTTCTTAGAGATATATGTATAAAAAGATATCAATAATTAATTAATTCTTATTTTTTTATACAATTCTAAATTTCATGTTAAGTGTATATATATAATGGATAATTTTATACGGAGTATTATTTAATCTAATAAAAAATTAGAATAGATAATGTTAATATATTATTTATATTATTATTTTAATAAAAAATGATAATGATAGTTATACGGATATATATTATATATTATTTTATATTAATATATATTAATATATATTAATATTTATATATATTATATATTAATCAACAGATAATTATAAGATAATTAAAGAGAAAAAAAATAAGAAAATGACATGTGTGACACTGCTAAATTTTTTTTTTTTTAATGTGGCGGAAGCATTTATTAATTAATTACAGAACACACTTTAAATATTGATCAATCAGTACAATTTCAACAAAATACATGTTTATATAGAGAAGACGTAATTACAATACGTTTACAAAATATCACTGTTTAAACAAAGCAAGACAACATCAGAGTTGACTCCTGTCAAACATAACATCACCATGCCGTCTTCTCCCAAAAATGCAACACTTACAAAAGCTAATAACCTGCAAGGAGGAGATGGAGGGGAATTAGCACGAAGCTAAGTGAGTAAAACTAACTACATGCAATAGTATACAGGAACCGTCATACTAATCATGTCACAAAATCTAACACACAAACATCACCCAAGTACCGTCTACAGAGACTCTGGCGGCTCGGCCAAACCATTAACCACCAGCTGATCGGACTGGGGCTTACCAGAAGTTCCTCCACCACCTTGTGTATATATATTATCCACACGCGACGGACACGTCATTCACATATATATACACCTCAATTGTCTAGGCTACCACATGAGGAACCCAACCCGCAGGTTGATCTCTCCTACCGAGGCTACCACACAATAGGGACGCACTGGGCTCCAGCAGACAAGCATCAACTAACATGCAGTCATCACAATGTACTAACTAACACAACAGTAAGTATATCTAACAAGCATGGCAATCATAATATAACATGCTACTCTATACTATGTTCTCCAGTTAGTCCCACTCACCAATTACCAGCAACCAGCTCAGATAATCTACTACTGAGCGGCTTCTTTATCCTTATCACCTGAACATAAGGCAAATCAAGTTAGTTACTGTCCATTAATATCAAATAACACAGTACAAAAAATTTTGTATCAAAAAGCGTCCGCTAAATTTTTTTGCTTAACACTTAAAATTTACATCCTGAACATCAAAATACAAACGGGCCGCATAACGGCTAAAAATCAACACTTAGTAAAATATTTCACTGCCAAAGACACTCGCTCGACTGTCATAGACAGTCGGCCGACTGTCTAGTCACTCGGTCGATGGTCTTTCACAGACACACTCGCCGTGGGTCATATACACTCGGTCGGTCGGTCGGTCGAGTGTCTCGAGACACTCGGCCGACTGTGTTTATCTGCAGAAGCTGAAGACAAAGTGACGGGTTTCATCCAATTCTTGCTCTAGAGCTCGATTACGACCTCAAAACTGAACAAATCGAAGACACTAAACATCTAGAAACATAAACCTACTAAATTTAGACTCAAACAACATCAAATCTAACCATTTTGACCCAAAATACACACTTTGTAAAACTTTACACAAAAACTCAATTTTCTTGAAGATTATAACATGAAATGCTATGATGCTTACCTTGTTAGAATCAGTAAATCACAAGGAACACAATGATATAAATGATTTGAGCTCTAAAACAAAAATTAAGAATTAGGGTTTGTTAGTTGAAAGAGATGAAGGTATGTGTGTGTGTGTGAATATTCTGAAAAGTGAAATAATGGGGCAAAAATGGACAGCTCAAGTCACTAAAGTGGGTTGAATTCCCACACTGTGCAACACACGGGTATTTATTAGTTATCTGATATCTTTCGTTCGTTATTTGGCAACCCAAACGAAGTCCAAATTAAATAAACAAACCTGTTCTGTGACCCTTGTCACAAACTGGTCCTAACCACATCATCAAATGATAATAAATATTAAATAAAAATAAAAGCATATAATAACACAATACTAACTTAAGGGCAATATAGTAATCTTACAGCTAGGCCCGATTGAGGATGTTACAAATCTACCCCCTTAAGAAGATTCCGTCCTCGGAATCTGGTCAAGGTCAAACAATTGAGGATAGCGCGCCCTCATTAACTCCTCGGTTTCCCACGTCAGGTTAGAACCTAAACTGTGCCGTCATTCCACTAACACCATAGGAATCTGTTTCTTTCTTAACTTGGTGACTTTCCTATCTACTATTCGAATTGGTTCTTCTAATAATTTCTTACTTAAATCCACTTTCAAAACCTTCAGTGCAAGAATCGGGCTTTCATCATCTACTTTGCACTTTCTCAAATAGCACACATTAAATGTATTGTGAATTCCTGCTAACTCGGAAGGAAGATCTAAAACTGCCGTTTGATCGTTCAAAATTTCTATGATTGAAATGGCCCAATAAACCTCGGAGCTAGTTTACCACATTTGCCAAATCTGATAACCCTTGTCCACGGTGATACCTTCAGGTATACACGATCACCTACATTAAAAATTACCGGACGTCTACGCGGATCAGCATACATCTTTTGTCGGTCTCTGGCTGCTTTTAACTTCTCACGTGCAATTTCGACCTTTTCTGCGGTTATCTGAACAATTTTGGGACCTGCAAATTGTTTCTCACCTGCTTCTAACCAACACGTTGGAGTTCTACACTTGCGACCATACAACATTTCGTACGGTGGCATTCCAATACTCGAATGATACGAATTGTTGTAAGAAAACTCTATCAATGGAATATGTGAATCCCAAGAACCACCATATTCTAAGACACACGCTCTCAACATGTCTTCTAACGTTTGAATTATTCGTTCACTCTGACCGTCTGTCTGTGGATGATATGTTGAACTCAGATTCACACGTGTACCCAAATTCTGTTGTAAACTGTTCCAGAAGTTCGATACGAACCTAGTATCTCTGTCGGAAACTATAGACAACGGTACACCATGTCGACTAACGATTTCTTTCAAGTATAAATCTGCCAAATCACTCAACGAAGTAGTTTCACGTGTAGCTAGAAATTGAGCACTCTTTGTTAAACGATCCACTATCACCCAGATCATGTCTGGGTTCGGGGTAACTTGGTTACAGAATCCATCGTTATATGTTCCCATTTCCATTGAGGAATTTCTAACTGTCGTAGAGACACATATGGTTTCTGATGTTCTGCCTTAACTTGCGCACAAATGTGACATTTTTCGACGAAATCTGCAACATCTGTCTTCATTATCGGCCACCAATACAACGTTTTCAAATCTCTGTACATCTTAGTACTACCCGTATGTACTGTCAATCTTGATTTATGCGCTTCAGTAAGGATTAAATCCCTCAATTCTCCAAGCATAGGCACCCAAATTCGGTCTTTATAGGTCTTTAATCCTCTAGAATCATTGCATAGGTCAAATTTTCTTTTAGTCATTTGCTCAGTCTTTAGGTTTTCATCATTCAATGCTGCTAACTGAACTGTTTTCAATCGATCGATCAAGTCTGAAACTATCTCAATTCTCATAAACCTAACATTTTCGACGGTTTTCTTTCGACTTAGAACATCTGCGACCACATTTGCTTTTCCCGGGTGTTATTTAATCTCACAGTCGTAGTCTTTAATCAATTCTTGACATCGACGTTGATGCATATTTAATTCTTTCTGTGAAAAGATGTATTGAAGACTCTTATGATCTGTATAGATCTCACAATGTGTACCATACAAATAGTGTCTCCAAAGGTTCAAAGCAAACACAACTGCAGTTAACTCTAAATCATAAGTAGGGTAATTTCGTTCATGGTTCTTCAACTGTCGTGAACCATACGCTATAACTTTATTTCTTTGCATCAAAACACAACCCAGACCTACGTGTGACGCATCACAGTACACCACAAAATCTTCTGTTCCCTCTGGTAAAGCTAAAACCGGCGCTTGACATAACAACTGTTTGAGAGTCTGAAAAGCCTTTTCTTGTTCATCAGTCCATCGAAAGGCTACATCCTTTCTGGTTAACTTATTCAACGGACCTGCTATTTTAAAAAAATCTTTAATAAATTTGCGGTAATAACCTGCTAAACCCAGAAAACTCTTAAATTCTGTCGGCGTTTTCGGCGAGTTCCAATTCATTACAGCTTCTATCTTAGACTAATCTACCTTGATACCCTATTCACAAATCACATGACCCAGAAACTTTACTTCCCGCAGCCAAAATTCACACTTGGAGAACTTAGCGTACAACTGTTCCTGTTTCAGAAGCTCTAACACCAACCTCAGATGCGTAGCATGATCTTTCTCGGTTTTTGAATATATCAAGATATCATCTATGAAGACAATCACCCGTTCATTAACCCGAATGGTAATAACTAAAGATATCATCTTTCTCGCTCTAACATCAAGATATCATCTATGAAGACAATCACAAACTTGTCAAGATATTAATGACACACCCGTTCATTAAATCCATAAACACTGCTGGCGCGTTTGCTAACCCGAATGGCATAACTAAAAATTCATAATGACCATATCTAGTTCTAAACGCGGTTTTCGGTATGTCGGTCTCTGCAACACGTACCTGATCATATCCTAAACATAAATCAATCTTTGAAAAGTAAGAAGCGCCCTGTAACTGATCGAATAAATCATCTATTCTCGGTATCGGATACTTATTCTTTATTGTTCTCTTGTTTAAATTACGATAATCTATACACATACGAAGAGACCCATATTTCTTTTTCACAAACAAAACAGGAGCACCCCACGGTGAAGAACTTGGTCGAATAAATCCCTTATCTAACAATTCCTGAATCTGAGACATCATTTCTCGAATTTCTGACGGAGCTAATCTGTAAGGAGCTTTTGCAACTGGCGTAGCACCCGGAACCAAATCGATTTTATACTCTACTTCACGTACTGGAGGTAACCCTGGTAAATCATCTGGAAACACTTCTGGAAATTCTGACACAACAGGAATATCGGTCACTTGCTTCTTTTCTTTCTTAACATCGATCACATAAGCTAAAAACGAATCACACCCTTTCGATATCGCCTTCTAAGCTTTTATTAGGGAAACCATAGGAAAGTTAAATCCACTGCGCTCTCCTCTAGCTATCACTCGGGATCCATCGGCCAAATGGAAAGAAATGATATTCTTATCACACTTAATATTAGCCCTATTAGCTCTTAACCAGTTCATGCCTATGACTACATCAAAGCTAGGTATAAGCATCAAAAAACAAGTTAAAGGGAAGGAATGGCCGTCGATTTCGATGGTAATTCCAGACACAGATGATGTGCATGGAACCATTTTACCATCAGCTACTTCTATTCCTAAAGGCGAATCTAGCATCCTAACAGACAACTTCAACTTATCACAGAAGCCTAAGGACATAAAAGATCGATTCGCTCCTGAATCAAATAACACACGGGATGGCAAGGAATTAACCAAGAACATACCGGTAATGACGTCATCGGTAACAGTTGCAGTGTCCACCGTTATCTGAAACGCCCTTGCCTCTACTGTTGGAGGATTCTTTCTCTTCTGCCCGGCGGTAGAAGCAGAAGATCCCCCAGAAGTTACTGACCTCGCCCCTGACCCTGTCCCAGAACCGGCTCTTGACGCAGATGGACAATTTGCAGATATATGCCCCTCTTGATGGCAACTCCAACAAACATTAGACTTAAAAGAACAAGCTATTGATTCATGACCTAACACTCCATATTTCAAACACCTTCTGGTCATTGGAGAACACGGACCGACATGGGTCGACTTACAAACATTGCACCAACCGAACTGACTAGAACCCGATCCACTCATACCCGACTTACTCTTCTGTTTAAATCCGTCTGACTTCTTACCACGAAATCCTGATTGCTTACTTGATTGCTGAACAGACTGACTACCTGTTTGACTTTCTGATTTTTCCCCAAAAGATCCACCTCTCGAACTTTCTCTTTTCGCTGCATTGATGTCACTAGGGGTGTTCATCGGTTCGGTTTTCGGTTTGTTCGGTTTATTCGGTTCGGTGTATTCGGTTTTGAATTTTTTTTGGGCAAAACCGAAAACCGAACCGAAAACCGAATTCAAAGTTAAAACCGAACCGAACCGAAAACCGAATTCAAATTCGGATTCGGTTCGATTTTCGGTTAAAACCGAATATTAGGAAAAAACTGAGAATGATGGTAGTTTAATTGTGGCGTTACTAATGCCTTAGTTATTTATATCCTAAAACAATGACGTTCTATTAAATTATCAAGAATTCGATGATTTATTAATATTTACAGCTTAATTATGACTTTTACCGCTTCTGTTATTAAGAAGATGAACATAATAATTTGAGTAACATAATTATAATGTGAGTTACCAAATCGTCATATGGGTGAGAACATATTTTATTGATTGGATCCCAAATTATAATGACATTAAAACATAAATATACAAATTAAATATATAAAAATTTTGAATTCGGTTTTGAATTCGGTTTTCGGTTAAACCGAATTCAGAATTTTCAAAACCGAAAACCGAACCGAAAATCAAATTCAAATTCGGTTTCGGTTTGACTCGATCCGAAAACCGTTTTTCAAATTCGATTTGGTTTTTTCCGGTTTGGTTTCGGTTTGGTTTTCGGGTTCCACGGTTTCAAACCAAATACTGACCACCCCTAGATGTCACCCTCAATAATCTTAGCCATCTCATGAGCCTGCGCCAAAGTCGTTGCAAATCTCGCAAATGTTCTGTACTCTGGCTTAAACACCCGCATAAAGTGCTGGATCTTATCCTTCTCAGTCGGTACCCATTGCTGAACAAACCTTAACTTAGATGTAAAATCTCTGAAAACATCATCAATTGTCATACTTTCTGTCATTCTCATATTCAGAAACTCTGTTTTTAATCTTTCCATCTCATACTCAGATCAATACTGTTCACGCACTTTAGCAGCAAATTGTTCCCAGGTTGTTTGACTGATCTGTTCTTTGGGCAAATATGCTGTAATAGAGTCCCACCATTCCATCGCCTCACCTTTCAAAAGTCTACTAGCAAACAACACTCTAGACTCAGGTTCGCAGAAACATGCCTCTAACGCTCGCTAATTATTTTTTTATTTTTTTAAAACGTGGCGGAAGCATTTATTAATTAATTACAGAACACACTTTAAATATTGATCAATCAGTACAACTAGTGTCACGTGTCATTTCAACAAAATACATGTTTATATAGAGAAGACGTATTTACAATACGTTTACAAAATATCACTGTTTAAACAAAGCAAGACAACATCAGAGTTGACTCCTGTCAAACATAACATCACCATGCCGTCTTCTCCCCAAAATGCAACACTTACAAAAGCTAATAACCTGCAAAGAGGAGATGGAGGAGAATTAGCACGAAGCTAAGTGAGTAAAACTAACTACAGGCAATAGTATACAGGAACCGTCATACTAATCATGTCACAAAATCTAACACACAAACATCACCCAAGTTGTAACGACCCAACCTAATATCCAACCGAATACGCGAAATTTTTTTTTTATTACAGCTGATTGCGCGGCGCGCAGCACCCTAGGGTGCGCGGCGCGCAGGTGGTCTGGCAGCTTCTGTCCGAATTTACAATTTTTCAATTAAAGATCTCCCACTTCCCGACATATTTAGACGAAACGCTTTTCACAACATGTTATAATGGTTAAAACTCACACGATTCAATAATAAAATAAGTTTTACGAAACCGAGCCCACATATGCCGTAAAACGAGTTTCGTACAAAAATATGAGTTTCGAACACACTAGTTTAAGTTCCAAACGACACTATGAGCATGGTGTTTGGGGGATTAAACTACCCAAATCTCGGTCAAACTCCAAAAGCTATATGCCAAAAGCGTCCTCTATCAAAACAAAGCGGGATCACTAATCCAAACGAACGCCCTTACCCTTGTCCACGCCAGAGCCTATAAAAAGGTAAACAACAAGAGGGTAAGCTAACGCTTAGTGAATGCAATAATTATACACATACATATATAATATACCTACTTGCAATCACTTACACACATACCGCATACATGGTAGCAATACAATTAGCATACCATCTCAAGTACGAAATTAATAATCTCCAAAACCGCAACTAGCATAATCAATAACATATAATCGACATAATACAATAAGCTACAATACAATACAATACATAACCATGGTTAACCATTCACGCGTCATGGTGCTACCGGCTCTTTGGTTCACACCATACGCATCGGTTATGATGCTACCGGGTCTTTGGTTCACATCACAACCCGAGTCATACTCGCGCTAAAGTGCTACCGGCTCTTTGGTTCACATTCTAACAACTCGTACCGTAGTGCTACCGGCTCTTTGGTTCACACTACAACACACGTTCTATGACGCTACCGGCTCTTTGGTTCACATCATAGCACAATCGCACATACTATGGCACTACCGGCTCTTTGGTTCATACCATAGCATACAAATAAATACATTATATACATACGCATATAATCATTCCACTCACCTTAACGCCTTTGGTGAATGTTTTATACTTCCGCAAGCTTCAAGGCAAAGTACCTAATACAATAAGTACTTAATCAACACACAAACTAGTTGGACTAAACACCAACCATTCACTCATGTGCATTTAATGACTTCAATGCATTAAATGCCCCATTTTCACTAAAACCGTCCATTTAAGGTCAAGACCATCACATATCACTAAAAGCTAGTGACTAAGGTCCAACAACACTAACTAATACACAATTAGGGTATTTCATACCCATCTTTCCCAACTAGGTCAATTATCACCCATTTAACCATTTTAAAGTTACACACCCATTTCGGGTCATCCACTAACCCCATTAACACCCGTTTGCTTAACAACTAGGTGAGTTAGTAATTAACTAACCAATTATGACTCATAAGTCCATTTAACATTTCCAAAACCCTAGGTTAGTCATCCTTAGGTCCTCATGATCTAATCTTACCCAAGAACACCCAAAATCACCAAATATGGGTTTTATGTTCATCACTAACCCAAACCCTAACCCATAAACAAATTAAAATAAGGAAATCAAAGTTAGAACTTACCACCACAATCACAACGTAGCTAGTGATTAGATGAACAACTTTAACACACGCGGTTTGGCCCGAAATCAACTTCTTCCTCCTTGATTCGAGCTTTCTCTCTCTCTCTCTCTCAAAAGGTTTCTCACTCTAGAAATTGAATTGGAAGAGATGATGTGGTTGGTGATAAAGTTAAGAGTGTTTCAACCACCGCTATTTTTTTTTTATATATACGTGGCGGGAGCATTTATTTATTAATTACAAAATAAACATTAACTATTACTAAGACAACCAGTGTCACGTGTCATTACAAAATACATGTTTATACGGAGAAGATGCAGTTACAATCTGTTTTCAAAAGAACACAGTTTAAACTATAAAAGATCACATCAGAGTTAATCCTATCAAACATAACATCATCATGCCCGTCTTCTCCCAAAAGCACTATCTACAAAAGCTAACAACCTGCAGGGAGGAGATGGAGGGGAATTAGCACGAAGGTAAGTGAGTACGACTAACTACAGGCCATAGTATACATAACTATTATACTAATCATGTCACATAGTCTAACACACAAACATCACCCAAGTGCCGTCTACAGAGACTCTGCCGGCTCGGCCAAACCATTAACCACTAGCTGATCGGACTGGGGCTTACCAGAAGTTCCTCCACCACCGTATGTATATACATAATCCACACGCGACGGACGGGTCATTTACATATATATACACCACGATTGTCTATGCCACCACATGAGGAACCCAACCCGCAGGTTGATCTCTCCTACCGAGGCCACCACACAATAGGGACGCACTGGGCTCCAGCAGACAAGCATCAACCAACATGCAGTCATCACAATGTACTAACTATCCACAACGATAAGTATATCTAACAAGCATGGCAATCATAATATAACATGGTTCTATATACTATATTCTCCAGTTAGTCCCACTCACCAAATACCAGCAAACGAGAAGGTATTCAGCTATCTAATCACTGAACCTTCTCTTTCTCCTTTTCTCCTGAGAAAAACATATACACGAGTTAGTTTCTATCCGATAGCACAAAACAGCACAATACTGAAATTTTTGTCAGAAAAAGTATCCGCTAAAAATTTTCTGTTTAACACTTATGCAAAATTTACATCATAAACACCAAAATACAAACGGGCAGCATAACGGCTAAAACTCAACACTTAGTAAAATTTTCACTGCCTAAGACCATCGGTAGATGGTCCCATCCATCGGCCGATCGTCAACACACCATCGGTCGATGGTCTCCCCCAATCGGTCGATCGTCAAAATTACATCCGTTGGTCAGAAGTCATGCACAATCGGTCGATGGTCTTGTCCACCGGCCGATCGTCCCTCACCATCGGTCGATGGTCAAAGACCATCGGCCGAGGGTAGTTCATCTGCAGAAGCTGAACACAAAGTGACGGGTTTCACCCAAAATCAACCAATTCTTGTTCTAGAGCTCGATTACGACCTCAAAACTGACCAAATCAAAGACACTAAACATGTAGAAACTTAAACCCACAAGATTTAGACTCAAACAACATCAAATTTAACCACTTTGACCCAAATTGCTCACTTTGTAAAAACTAACACAAAAACTCAATTTTCTCAAAGATTAAAGCATGAAAACTTGTGATTCTTACCTTGATAGAATCAGTAAATCACAAGGAACACAAAGATGTAAACGATTTGAGCTCAAGAACAAGGATTAGAATTTAGGTTTTGTTAGGTGAAGGAGATGAAGGTACGGTATGTGTTTGTGTGTGTGAATAATCTGAAAACCAAATGAAGAAATTAAAAGCACTAGTCATCTAAAGTGGGTTAAAATCCCACACTGCACAACACACGGGTATTTATCAGTTATCTGATATCTTTCGTACATCATTCGGCAACCCAAACGAAGTCCAATTTAAATAAACAAACCTGTTATGTGACCCTTGTCACAAACTGGTCCTAACCACATCATTATTTAATAGTAAATATTAAATAAAAATAAAAGCATATATAAACACCACATATACATAAGGGCATTCTAGTAATCTTACAGCTAGGCCCGATCGAGGATGTTACATGCTCGTTCTCCCAATTAAATCTCACGTTCTTTCTCATCAATTTCGTCAATGGAGAAGCGATCTTAGAAAAGTCTTGGATAAACCGACTATAATAACCGGCCAATCCGAGAAAACTTCGGATTTTCGTAGGCGTAGTCGGTCGTCCCCAACTCTTTACCGTCTCAATCTTCCCCGGATCTACTTGAATACCATCCTTGTTCACAATATGGCCAAGGAATTGAACTTCCTTTAGCCAAAATTCACATTTGGAGAATTTTGCATACAACTTCTCCTTCTGCAACGTCTTCAACACACCACGCAAATGATGTTCATGTTCCTTCATACTCTTCGAATAGACAAGTATGTCGTCAATGAACACAATCACCGACTTGTCCAACATAGGTTGGCACACTCGGTTCATAAGATCCATGAATGCCACCGGTGCATTCGTAAGACCGAAAGGCATAACTACAAACTTAAAATGCCCATAACGCGTTCGAAAGGCCGTTTTCTCAATATCTTCCTCACGAACCCGCATTTGGTGATAGCCGGACCGTAGGTCAATCTTAGAGAAATACGTTGCACCTTGGAGTTGGTCAAACAAATCGTCAATTCGAGGCAATGGATAACGATTCTTTATCGTCACTTTATTCAACTCCCGATAATCGATGCGCATCCGCATACTACCATCCTTCTTCTTCACGAATAAAACCGGAGCACCTCATGGAGAAACACTCGGTCGAATAAAACCCTTTTCAAGTAATTCTTGGGTTTGATTTAACAACTCTTGCATTTCCGTTGGCGCTAAATGATAAGGAGTTTTAGCAATGGGAATATTTCCCGGAACCAACTCAATGCGAAATTCAACTTGTGTTTCCGCCGGAACACCCGGTAATTCGTCCGGAAAAATTTCTTCGAATTCACTAACCACCGGAATTTCACGAATGGGTGGTGGCTCTTCACGAGTATCAACTACATGCGCAAGAAAAGTAATGCCACCACTAACAAGAAAATGACGTGCCCGTGCATAAGTGCATGTGATGACCCGGAAATTTCTGACCAAATTTAAACTTAATCTTTGTATGATTAACATTTCCGACACGATAAGCAAAGTCTGTAAAACTGAATCTCAAAATTTTTGAACTACTTTTATATATTTAAATACCCTTCGGTTGTTTTCGACGATTCGCGAACAATTATATGTAAATAGATACATATATACTATAACTTGAAAATGTAATGATGTATCAATTGTTTGATACCGTACATTAAACTTATTGGTTTAAATATCTATTTGAATATATATGATAAGTTGAAATATTTATTATTAAAATTAATTATAAATAACTTCCAATGTGTATTTAAAAACTGATTTATGTATATTAAAAAGATATATACATATATATAATTTCAAGTTATTTAGTAAACGATTGTAACATTCATTTATTGATTCGATTGATATTTAGATAAGTTAACTAAAGCGTTTAAGATGAACCAGTAAAACACTAATTTGCTACAGTATTTTCAAATTGCTACAGTACCCAAAATGCTACATTGTCTTCGAAAATCACTATTTGCTATAGTGAAATTGACTTTGCTACAGTGAATTGCTACAGTAGCTGTGCTACAGTAAACACTATTTCAAAATAAAAATATATATATATATGTATATGTATATACTACGAGACGATGATTTATAGAAGTAAATAACCAAAACACTTAATTGATTAAAGCTACACTTAGAGTGACATAGTTATCAATGATTAAGTTTATATTTTGACAAAGGTACGAGTCACGAAACGAAAAGTACTAGTTTTCTCAGCGTACGAAAGGGCATTCAAACAACCGAAATCGGGACATAAGTCGAGTGACAACGTACGACTTATCGGAACAAAAATTACAAGTCAACTATGCATGTGAATTTAATATAATATATAATTAATTATATAAATTAAATATATTATATATATTATATTAAATTATGTCGACGAGCTAAATTACAAAAAATTGTGAGCTGGAAAAACGGGCCATGCGATCGCATGTCAAATGGCCTTCAGAACCATGCGATCGCATGGGGTCTGAATTCAGGCCACACCTATAAAAGCTCGAGCATATCTGTTTCTGATTCATTCCATTACTCCGTATTTATTTACTTATTATATTATTATTATTATTATTATTATTATTATTATTATTATTATTATTATTATTATTATTATTATTATTATTATTATTATTAAGAATATTAATAATATTAAATCTTATTATTATTAATATTATTCATATTATTAGTATTACACATAAAATACTACGACGAGGTTTTGCTCGAATAAATTCAAAACAAGTTTTATGAGCGGGATAAAGCTAAGGAAATTATGGGTTATTGCCAAGGAGGTTATGGGTAATGTTCGGGGATATATTTGTGAATCAAATCTAGTGTTTATCATCTCCGTTATGTCTACGTACCTTCCTATAATATTAAATCACAATATTGATATGTAAGCATTTATATCTTATCTATTATATTGTAATGACCCAGAATTTTCCGACCAAATTATACTTATGAGATTAATATTTACATAAATTAAACCATACCAACATGATAAGCAATCCAAATTGTTGAGACTTGTGTTTTTGAAAAGAGTTTTACACAACGTTTGACCGTCCAATATGACCGATGATATCACGAACTATATAACATACGATAATTATACGTTTGTGTATATATATGTATATATATATATATATATATATATATATATATATATATATATATATATATATATATATATATATATATATATATATATATTTAACATGATCTAAGGATGGTTTAACATCTCATTGTGTACTAATGACAATGAGTTATAAGTATATTTTGAAACTACTAACTTAAGTTTTCAAAACGATAACTATACGTAACATTCTTTGATATATATACTTATAATCTATAATGCTTATACATGTATCGTATATATAATGTATTTAATCACTTTTTAAGGACTTAAATACATAAAACAATATAAGTATATTCACAAAAGATAGCTATATTTGAATTCTCGTTCCGTTTCCTCAAGATTTCTATACGTATATCTAGGGTATATGTACCCGTATCATACCCAGCTTCTATACGTATTTACTATTGGTATATACACATCAAATCAACATCCTAATCAACATTATTACTGCCGTAGATATGAGGTAACTAGGATTTGTCAAGTAGTATGAATTATTAGTAAGAAAACAAAATTAGGAATCCTTTTCTTTCTTTATAAACAAAAAACGTTTTTATAAATGAACACCATTTCTTCACTCCATTTTCTCATACCTACACCCTCATTTCTCTCTCAAAATACTCCTAACTTCATACTTGATCATCTCCAAGCATTTTCCCCATCATTTAGCTTCAATTACAAGCCTTAAACACGATAAGAAAACTCTTTCAAGAACATATCAAAATAACCACCCATTTGAAGAAGTTTACTTCCAACCTTTTGATCTAACTCCACCACTCTTTGATTCCAAGATTATTTCTTATCTTTTGCAGTAAATTTGTCCAAGTAACATGAGGTAGTAACCTTGTTCATAATCTTATTCAATTCATATTCATATAGCTATCTTATTTTGTGGTATAAAATTTTAACAACAACAACATAGTTTGAATGATTTCAAACTTGTTCGCAAACTAAATAGATCCTTCTAACTTGACTTTTAAAACACTTCAAGACCTGTAATATATCATAATGATATGCTAACCTAACAAGATATAACTTGGTTTTACAAAGAACATCTTAAAAACTGAATCTACGTCGTCGGAGTGCAACCGGGGGCTGTTTTGGGTTGGATAATTAAAAACCATCTTGAACTTTGAATTGGAAGTTCATGTTCTGTAAAAATGATATTTCTTATGAATATGTTAACACATAAAAATTTCATGGTTTAACTCAAAGTGTAAGTATTTTTAGAAAAATGATCATTAAATGTTGTTTTTATGATGGAAAATGATCACTTTCATAAGTTTCACCAAAGTTTGACCTATAACCTATGATTTCGAATACAAACTAAGGTATTTTCAGTTCATATTCTTAAAATTTGACTCGATCCAAGGAAGTGGCAAGTTGAACCAACAAAAACGGAGTTGTAATGAAGAAACTACGACTAAAACAAGATTGGGTATCCGAAGCTAGTTTAGCTACGAAAATATTTGGAGAAAAAGTAAATTAATCATATCTTTTCTAATTAATATGATATTTTATATATAATTACTTATGATTTGATTTTATATATTTCAGGACCACCCGTAAACAACACGAGAAGATTAATCATAAGACCTCATGATTGTACGCAACACGTCATTTGACAACACGGTACTTTATGTACGCAACACGTCATTTGACAACATGGTACCATGGGTCGAGATTAATTCTGATCAATACGAATACGATGGGGTCTTTATTTATTTTATTTAAGCAACTAATTGTGGACCACTAACATCGGACTGCTAACTACGGACTAAGAAAATATTAAAAGTATTAAAAGTATATATATATATATGTAACGATTACTTAAAAAGAAAATATGTTGATATATTATATATATGGTTAGGTTCATGATATCTAGCGGAGACCAAGTCGAATTAAATACCTTCAAGGCAAAAGTGAGTTTCATTTGCTCCCTTTTTAATTGCTTTCGCAATATATATTTTTGGGCTGAGAATACATGCGCTGCTTTTATACATGTTTACAAAATAGACACAAGTACTTAAAAATATATTCTACGTTGAGTTGTACCACTGGCATATTTCCCTGTAGCTTGGTAACTACTATTTACATGGGTATTGTAAACGCGAATTCTGTTGATAGATCTATCGGGCCTGACAACCCCAACCGGACTGGACGACCAGTATTCAACGGTTGCACAGTACTTCATTTTGGTGACTACACTTGGTACGGTGTAGTGAGATTTCATAATAAAGGGAATATGCGACGTTGATTAAATGTTAAGTACGGTTACCAAGTGCTCAACCACTTAGAATGCTTTACATACACTTGCGAGTGTATTATGTTTATGATTAAGAAATCTTGTGGTCTATTAACATATTGAAATGATTGTTATGATAAACCTATGAACTCACCAACCTTTTGGTTGACACTTTAAAGCATGTTTATTCTCAGGTACGATTTAAGTCTTCCGTTGTGCATTTGCTCAATATAAGGACATTACTTGGAGCCGATCATCGTAATGGGACCAAATGTTGATGACTTCTTCCAGGTGGATTAGGATGGGTCCTTTCAGTTGGTAACAGAGCGGTGGTTGTAGCGAACCAGGTCTTGCATTAGTGTGTCTAACTAGTAGTTGTTAGGATGCATTAATGAGTCTGGACTTCGACCGTGTCTACATGTCAAAAGTTTTGCTTATCATTTCTTGTCGTAAATCATCTGCTTATCATCCTTAGGAAATTACCTGCTTATCATTCATAAGTCTAGACACGTTTTACTGCATTTACTGCATTGATAGTGTATAGACGAATTCTTATCTTAGCATATCTGTTATTGCGAACTTTGACTGATATCTTTTCAAAGATTTTCCGTAATTTACGGGATTTTGGTATTATATATACATATGTAAATTATGTATTGAAGAGTACCAAATCTAACTCCTATAATCTATTCCATACCAAAAATTCATTTTCCCCATTATACAAGATGGATTTCGCATCTAGTTCGAATTCTTCAGATTCCGACAGTTATGCCGATATGGATTTCCATTCGGGCTCCGAAAGCAGCGTCATCGGAATGGATCAACCAATTTCCCATCATCTATTCTGGATGAATTGGGGATGGGTTCGTAATATACTAAATCACTGGAGACAAGAAGAAGGTGATCCATTCCATCCACCAAATTGCCCTCTTGGCGATGAACCTGAAGCACTTACCGACGAACCTATTCGAAACACCATTTTCTCTCTCATTTCTAGAGTATCTCGTCACGATTATATACTATCCCATATTACAAATCTTGTTCATTCGCTCGCTCCAACCACAAATCATCCTGGTGTACTAGCAGAAGTTAACGAACTTCGCGCTCGCGTAACGGCTTTGGAGAACATGGTGCGAAGGTTGCAAACACCAGCAGCAGCACCAGCAGCATAATCAGCACCACCATCAATAACATCAACAATACCATCATCACCACTAACAAACAACATCCGCATCACACGTCTCGACATCATAATCTGTCCCACAAACATCAACATCATACGCACCATTGATACCAAGGAGTACCAACAATAATGAACGATGAAGTATTGATCCATAACTTCATTGATATTCTGTGAAGAATATGTGGTTTCAAAAAGTTTTAGAGATTTCTTATTCTAGCTCAAACCGAAAAGCAAATGAGATTAATATCATATTAACTCATTAAATTCATGATTTCATATGAAGAAAATATATATGTATATATGTTTTCATAAAGATTGTAATTAAAAGTTCTGTTGTACAAAATATTAATGGTGAAATTTTTTTTTTTAACGGGTAGGTAATACCCGAGGAATAATTAGATTTCATCTTAATAAGTTACATTGTACATCCGTCGAAGCTGATTCAACAGTCATTTACTATCCTACTTACAACCACAGATATGCGTATCCGTTCACCGCAGAGTAACCATTTTCATTCAATTTCATATTTGGATTTTGACTTCCCAGAATCCAACAAGTGGCATATGAAGAAAACATATGACAAAATAAAATCTGTTAGAAACAAACAAATTAACAATGAAAATTTTTGTTAAGAATCCACGCTAACTGTTCCAGCTAACTGTTCCAGCTAACTATTCCTAGCTAACTGATTACATTTTATTTATCGCAGTTTATTTATCGCAATTTAATTGTCGCACTTTTATTTATCGTCATTTAATTTCTGTAATTATTTTACGCACTTTAAATATCAGGACACGTATACAATGTTTTGACATATCATATCGACGCATCTATATATATTATTTGGAATCACCATAGACACTCTATATGCAGTAATGATCGAGTTCTCTATACAGGGTTGAGGTTGATTCTACAATAATATATATAGTTTGAGTTGTGATCGAGTCTGAGAGGTATACGGGTCACGACACGTATTAATTAATTCGTATATTATATATTAAACAATATATGAATTATTGGACTGTTACTGTGGACTATCGACTGTGGACTAATGACATTGGACAATTAAAATGAATTAAAATATTGATTATAACATATGAAACTAAACATTTCTTCAAGATTGCCACTTGATTTCATCTTAAAACTCATTGTATCTCGACGATTACACTCAGCGTTCAAATCTATCATGATTCTTAAAAACACCTCAATCGAGAGGATAAACCAACCGCACTTCATCTACAGAAGAAAAGATTGATGCATATAGTTATGCACCTGAAAAACCCTCGGAAACTGAGTAAACGTTTGACACGTATCTGTTCTAGTTCCTTTGACATTGTTATTACCGAAGATCGTTTTGCAATCCCTTTTCAAAGTAGCTAATTTTGTCACAGCTCCAGCAAGTCAACTCCGACTTTTCATCCGAAACAACTTTATTATAACCGCGATATATATGCGTACTCTTTATTGTTACTGGGGAACCTTTTACATTCCACAATATTACCATCAGCGATTAATCATTCTAAAAACACAATTCTCCTGAAACTACCTCGGTTTGATAACCGATGACCCAGATCAGTTAACTTTGAAAATGCTGACGAAGCAGCATGTTGTAGATGATCTTAATGGCCAAAAGTTTGATGATAATGAAAGGAGTGCTAGGAACGCTCGATAGAAAATTTAGTACCGAAAAGCGGATTATGCGAAACTATGAAGAAAGCCGTGGACAAATCACAAAGAATAAGTTTGCCTTCAAAGAATCCAAATGATTCAGTGCCTGCTGAAATCGTTAGCAAACATCTTATTTCTCATTCTAAACCTTCACAGACAAATCTTCTTCATCATCCATTGATATTAGAAATTCTAAGATATTCTCGTATGTTCTATTATAAATATCCTCCATATTTCTGGCGATATTTTCACAACTATTCTTATCTGAGATCATTTATCTCTCCGTAATATCTGCAACATAAAAGAAACTGTGTTAGTTTCTAAATTCTGAAACCTTCGAGTTTAAAATATGAATGTTTTGAAGTAGTGTTGGGAACTGAAGCATGGATTAGTATAATATAATGACACATGATCAACGTCATTATATTACAGTAAGTCATGCTGAGTTTCTAATGAAGCATGATGATTCACAGTACCGTCATCATGTGCCATTTACACGACTCTTACATTCTATCTAATCTCTAAACATATCAAGAGAATATTTTTCTGGATGACTCGGTCTTCTCCAGGGTATTCTGGCAATTTAACAAATCAAAATCGTTCTATTACCATTTTCTTCTTAGAGCATTAGCTATGTTCATTCTGAATTTCATATCTACGAATTCCGGACCATTACTCGCTTGACTAGAAGTCGGGAAGAGAAAACGAAAGCATGAAGCTGCGAAAAATAATGAAGAATATAAAATTCGATAATAACCCCGAAATTTCAAACCGTGTATATCGATGCAGATAGCAATATAGAGACACGGGAGAATTAGAAACACTATAAACACAAGAGTATAGTAGAAGTAAATAGATTCTTCTGGTGGTAGATGAAAAAGAAGAATGATAGATATAAAAGTTAGGAGTATATCAAGAATCAGGACTGGATGGAGCATATTGATGAATGCTTTAAAATAAGAATCAAGGGAGAAAGAATAGAAGGTGTGAGTCGTGGAAAATAAGGAAACGAAGGGGTGAATTTATAGTGAAATATCCGACAGAGCAATCGAAACAGATTATTGCATATAATCAAAGAAGATCCTGATTTTCTTAATCACCAAAGAACCAGCCAATGGGGCTTTGCCTCATTGGTCACCATGTTAACATGGTGTTCGAGGAGACCAGGGTTCGAGTCTCGGGGGGGGGGGGGGATTTTCGTGAATTAACTTCTAACCACTAACATTGCCTTTCAAAAAAAAAAAAAAAAAAAAAAAAAAAAAATCACCAAAGAACCAAATCTTATTATGTAAGATTCTCTTTAAATCCCTTAAATCCCAGAAATCAATCATAACTACGTCATCGGTTAAGACAAATATATTTTACTCATCTCACTCTTTTACGATAGTCTCATTTATATTCTTCGCATAATCAAATCGTTTTATCTACATTACTCAATGATGATAAAACTCCATTATCACCTTATATTTGTCATGAAAACCTTCTTATTGTTATCCATAACAACCTCTATCAAATTTCGGGGACGAAATTTCTTTAACGGGTAGGTACTGTAATGACCCGGAATTTTCCGATCAAATTATACTTATGAGATTAATATTTACATAAATTAAACCATACCAACATGATAAGCAATCCAAATTGTTGAGACTTGTGTTTTTGAAAAGAGTTTTACACAACGTTTGACCATCCAATATGACCGATGATATCACGAACTATATAACATATGATAATTATACGTTTGTGTATATATATATGTATATATATATATATATTTAACATGATCTAAGGATGGTTTAACATCTCATTGTGTACTAATGACAATGAGTTATAAGTATATTTTGAAACTACTAACTTAAGTTTTCAAAACGATAACTATACGTAACATTCTTTGATATATATACTTATAATCTATAATGCTTATACATGTATCGTATATATAATGTATTTAATCACTTTTTAAGGACTTAAATACATAAAACAATATAAGTATATTCACAAAAGATAGCTATATTTGAATTCTCGTTCCGTTTCCTCAAGATTTCTATACGTATATCTAGGGTATATGTACCCGTATCATACCCAACTTCTATACGTATTTACTATTGGTATATACACATCAAATCAACATCCTAATCAACATTATTACTGCCCTAGATATGAGGTAACTAGGATTTTTCAAGTAGTATGAATTATTAGTAAGAAAACAAAATTAGGAATCCTTTTCTTTCTTTATAAACTAAAAACGTTTTTATAAATGAACACCATTTCTTCACTCCATTTTCTCATACCTACACCCTCATTTCTCTCTCAAAATACTCCTAACTTCATACTTGATCATCTCCAAGCATTTTCCCCATCATTTAGCTTCAATTACAAGCCTTAAACACCATAAGAAAACTCTTTTAAGAACATATCAAAATAACCACCCATTTGAAGAAGTTTACTTCCAACCTTTTGATCTAACTCCACCACTCTTTGATTCCAAGATTATTTCTTATCTTTTGAAGTAACTTTGTCCAAGTAACTTGAGGTAGTAACCTTGTTCATAATCTTATTCAATTCATATTCATATAGCTATCTTATTTTGTGGTATAAAATTTTAACAACAACAACATAGTTTGAATGATTTCAAACTTGTTCGCAAACTAAATAGATCCTTCTAACTTGACTTTTAAAACACTTCAAGACCTGTAATATATCATAATAATATGCTAACCTAACAAGATATAACTTGGTTTTACAAAGAACATCTTAAAAACTGAATCTACGTCGTCGGAGTGCAACCGGGGGCTGTTTTGGGTTGGATAATTAAAAACCATCTTGAACTTTGAATTGGAAGTTCATGTTCTGGAAAAATGATATTTCTTACGAATATGTTAACACATAAAAATTTCATGGTTTAACTCAAAGTGTAAGTATTTTTAGAAAAATGATCATTAAATGTTGTTTTTATGATGGAAAATGATCACTTTCATAAGTTTCACCAAAGTTTGACCTATAACCTATGATTTCGAATACAAACTAAGGTATTTTCAGTTCATATTCTTAAAATTTGACTCGATCCAAGGAAGTGGCAAGTTGAACCAACAAAAACGGAGTTGTAATGAAGAAACTACGACTAAAACAAGATTGGGTATCCGAAGCTAGTTTAGCTACGAAAATATTTGGAGAAAAAGTAAATTAATCATATCTTTTCTAATTAATATGATATTTTATATATAATTACTTATGATTTGATTTTATATATTTCAGGACCACCCGTAAACAACACGAGAAGATTAATCATAAGACCTCATGATTGTACGCAACACGTCATTTGACAACACGGTACTTTATGTACGCAACACGTCATTTGACAACATGGTACCATGAGTCGAGATTAATTCTGATCAATACGAATACGATGGGGTCTTTATTTATTTTATTTAAGCAACTAATTGTGGACCACTAGCATCGGACTGCTAACTACGGACTAAGAAAATATTAAAAGTATTAAAAGTATATATATATGTAACGATTACTTAAAAAGAAAATATGTTGATATATTATATATATGGTTAGGTTCATGATATCTATCGGAGACCAAGTCGAATTAAATACCTTCAAGGCAAAAGTGAGTTTCATTTGCTCCCTTTTTAATTGCTTTTGCAATATATATTTTTGGGCTGAGAATACATGCGCTGCTTTTATACATGTTTACAAAATAGACACAAGTACTTAAAAATATATTCTACGTTGAGTTGTATCACTGGCATATTTCCCTGTAGCTTGGTAACTACTATTTACATGGGTATTGTAAACGCGAATCCTGTTGATAGATCTATCGGGCCTGACAACCCCAACCGGACTGGACGACCAGTATTCAACGGTTGCACAGTACTTCGTTTTGGTGACTACACTTGGTACGGTGTAGTGAGATTTCATAATAAAGGGAATATGCGACGTTGATTAAATGTTAAGTATGGTTACCAAGTGCTCAACCACTTAGAATGCTTTACATACACTTGCGAGTGTATTATGTTTATGATTAAGAAATCTTGTGGTCTATTAACATATTGAAATGATTGTTATGATAAACCTATGAACTCACCAACCTTTTGGTTGACACTTTAAAGCATGTTTATTCTCAGGTACGATTTAAGTCTTCCGTTGTGCATTTGCTCAATATAAGGACATTACTTGGAGCCGATCATCGTAATGGGACCAAATGTTGATGACTTCGTCCAGGTGGATTAGGACGGGTCCTTTCATATATATTAATAGTGTATCCATGTCTAGTGCTCGAATATATATTTATACATACTTGTATACTAAATTTCGTCGTTAAACAGTTTATAATGAATCACGAATTAAATACATATATTACTGGTAAAAGGTATATGATATACATGTTTTCGAAAAGCTGGCGAAAAATCAATAACTTTTCATTTAGATATCGAATAAATTCGATGAACGGGTTAAAAGATATGATCAACTGAATTATGATTGACGTTAATTGAAATTGCTTTTGAATCTGCAATTAAGATTTAAACAACTTGTTTACGAGATTGATAAATTGGATTTTTGAATATTACCAACCGAGTAAATGAATCCTTATATAAGGTACGTCTCGTTTTGTTAAACAACTGTCAAAATTGACTTTTTGAAACGACTTTGGATAACTTTTGTATGTCGATCTCGAGCATTAGGATTGTGATACACTATAACCTGACCTAGCTTGATAGACATTTATTGACCAACATATGTTCTCTAGGTTGAGATCTACGGTTATTTGGTAATCCGAGTTTCGATCACATTTTGGTGAACGACTTTATATGCTGCTAAGGTGAGTTTCATTTGCTCCCTTTTTAATTGCTTTTGCAATCTATATTTTGGGCTGAGAATACATGCACTTTATTTTAAACGCAATGGATACAATTACATACTAAATTCTACACTGAGTTTGAACCGGAAATCCCTTAGCTTTGGTAACTAGTAACTGCCGGTTATAAGAACTGGTGGGCGCGAGTAGTAGTATATGGATCCATAGGGCTTGACATCCCCGTCCGAGCTAGAGCACTAGCCTTTTAACGGACGTATGCTATTTGAGAAGCGTACACGTTGGTTTGCGTGTATTATTAAGATGATTATACAAAGGGTACAAATTATATATACGTTAAGTTTAGTTACCAGTGTGCTCAATTTTGTAGAATATTTTGATAAACGTTTCTGGATTGAACAACTGAAATCTTGTGATCCATCTTTATATACAGATTATGCGCAACATTAAAACTATGAACTCACAAACCTTTGTGTTGACACTTTTAAGCATGTTTATTCTCAGGTTTCTAGAAGTCTTTCGCTGTTTGCTTATATGTGATACAAGCTATGTGCATGGAGTCATACATGCTTTATTCAAGAAAACTTTGCATTCACAAAATCATCACCGTGTATCTTATTTTGACTTCATTGTCAACGGATGTATTATGGTAAACTATTATTTATGGTGATTGTCTATATGTAGAAATCATCAAACGTTGAAAACCTTAGAAATTGATATTCATTTATTGTGTACCTTTTGAAAAGAATGCAATGTTTACAAAACGTATCATATATAGGTCAAATACCTCGCAATGAAATCAATGAATGACGTGTTCGTCCATATGGATTTGGAGCGATCGTCACAGTGCATAATGGCACAAGTCTTCTCCATCTCTCGCCATGAATAATTAACTCTCCCCCACTTGCGGTCTTCACACGAATAGATTTTTCATGGCATGCAATATCAGCTCTATGACGATCGAGACAATCCATACCAATGACAATATCAAATTCACCCAAGGTCATCGGGATAAGATCAATTTTAAACGTTTCGGTACCAAACATAATATCACAATCATTACATACATCAACCCCTAGCACCGTCTTACCATTCGTTATTTCAACTTCTACCGGATGACTTAACTTAGCTAGCGGTTTATCAAGCTTAGACACGAATCTTGGAGAAACAAATGATAAATTAGCACCGCTATCAAATAGGATCCTTGCCGGATTAGAGTTAACCATGAAAGTACCTGAGACAACTTCGTTTGATTGCTTGGCCTCATCATGGGTCATTAAGTAATTTCGTCCCCTCGCCGTCCCCACCGCCTTTTCTAGCTTCTTAACTTGATCACCCCTCAAATCAGGACATTCCGTCCTTCGGTGACCCTCTTTATTACAATTAAAACAAACGATTTTGTTGGAAGATGGGTTCGTACAATCACGGGCCAAGTGCCCTTGTCGCCCACAATTGTAGCACGTGGGTCCAAAACTCTTAGAAGCCCCCTTTTTCACACTACCGACGCTCTCGGTCACACTCCTACTCTTCTTGTTCGAGTGGCTAGTAGCTTCAAATTTTCGTTTGTCAAAGGTGAAGTCACTCTTTCTTGGAGCAAGCGACTCGAAACCCTTAGCGATATCAAACAACTCATCAAAAGTTTTCGCCGAATTCCTACTAATCCGTTCTCGATAGTTATCATTCAAGGTTCGGTAGAAATCTTCTTTCAACATATGGTCATTCCCGACATACTGCGGGCAAAATTGGGTCTTTGATAAGAAAGTGGACTTGAGAGTGTTCAAATCCATTGACCCTTGCCTCAAAGTACGCAACTCGTCCTTAAGCCTCGAAAGATCGGCCGAAGTTCGGTACTCCTTGAAAATTTTTTTCTTAAATTCGTCCCACGTCAAACTCATACTTTGTTCTTCGCCATAAAGTCGGATTTTCGCATCCCACCACAACTTGGCGTCACCCCTCATCATGCTACTACCTTACCTTGTCCTTTTATCGAGAGGGCACTCACTAGTACGAAAAGCCCCCTCCATGTCGGAGATCCAACGAGCACTCTTGAGCGGGTCTCGTTCACCCTCAAAGGTAGGAGGTTGAGCATCATTGAAATTTTTATAGTGGAAGTCTCGCCTTCCAACGTTATCCTCTTGAAGAACAATCTTAACGTGTTCCTTGACTAGATTGACTACTTGCTCATCAATTGAATCTAAGAACATCTTCCTAACGTCCTCTAGAAAGGCCGCATAACGCCTTTGCATAATGGCCTTAACCTTGGCCGTAAACTCGACATCCTCACTCGTACCCCCTTCATTGTTCTCGGGTCCGTTTCTCGTCTTCATACTATAAAACAGAAATAGGTTAAACAAAGAAACGAAAGGACTTTACATAAAAGCATATAAGTACATCTCACACCGCCCCATCTTGCTCAACAATCGTCGTACATCGCTTATTTGACACGATTTGAACCCGTAACAATGGTAGCTAATCATTGTTACGCGAGCACGTCGTGTTAACTTGCTAGTACAACGTCTATCTCGCTTGATGATTAAAAATACAACACAAAACAATTAGCGCATAGTTAGTTCACCTAAACCTAGGCATTAACAAATCCCCGGTCTGACCCGTCTCCTACAAGTCCCGCATAAAGCGCATACACAATACAAGTCTAAGTCTAGGCACCTATCTCAAGTCGCCTAAATCCCTTAGACCATGCTCTGATACCACTTGTAACGACCCAACCCAATATCCAACCGAATACGCGAAATATTTTTTTTATTACAGCTGAGTGCGAGGCGCGCAGCACCCTAGGGTGCGCGGCGCGCAGGTGGTCTGGCAGCTTCTGTCCGAATTTACAATTTTTCAATTAAAGATCTCCCACTTCCCGACATATTTAGACGAAACGTTTTTCACAACATGTTATAATGGTTAAAACTCACACGATTCAATATTAAAATAAGTTTTACGAAACCGAGCCCACATAAGCCGTAAAACGAGTTTCGTACAAAAATATGAGTTTCGACCACACTAGTTAAAGTTCCAAAAATAAGTTTTCCAAAAATAAGTTTTCCAAAAATAAGTTTTCCAAAAATAAGTTTTCCAAAAATATGTCGGGAAAACAAAAATAAGTTTTCCAAAAATATGGTGTTTGGGGGATTAAACTACCTAAATCTCGGTCAAACTCCAAAAGCTATATGCCAAAAGCGTCCTCTATCAAAACAAAGCGGGATCACTAATCCAAATGAACGCCCTTACCCTTGTCCACGCCAGAGCCTATAAAAAGGTAAACAACGAGAGGGTAAGCTAACGCTTAGTGAATGAAATAATTATACACATACATATATAATATACCTACTTGCAATCACTTACACACATACCGCATACATGCTAGCAATACAATTAGCATACCATCTCAAGTACGAAGCTAATAATCTCTAAAACCGCAACTAGCATAACCAATAACATATAATCGACATAATACAATATGCTACAATACAATACACAACCATGGTTAACCATTCACGCGTCATGGTGCTATCGGATCTTTGGTTCACACCATACGCATCGGTTATGATGTTACCGGCTCTTTGGTTCACATCACAACCCGAGTCATACTCGCGCTAAAGTGCTACCGGCTCTTTGGTTCACACTCTAACAACTCGTGCCGTAGTGCTACCGGCTCTTTGGTTCACACTACAACACGTACTATGACGCTACCGGCTCTTTGGTTCACATCATAGCACAATCGCACATACTATGGCACTACTGGCTCTTTGGTTCATACCATAGCATACAAATAAATACATTATACACATACGCATATAATCATTCCACTCACCTTAACGCCTTTGGTGGATGTTTTATACTTCCGCAAGCTTCAAGGCAAAGTACCTAATACAATAAGTACTTAATTAACACACAAACTAGTTGGACTAAACACCAACCATTCACTCATGTGCATTTAATGACTTCAATGCATTAAATGCCCCATTTTCACCAAAACCGTCACATATCACTAAAAGCTAGTGACTAAGGTCCAACAACACTTAACTAATACACAATTAGGGTATTTCATACCCATCTTTCCCAACTAGGTCAATTATCACCCATTTAACCATTTTAAAGTCACACACCCATTTCGGGTCATCCATTAACCCCATTAACACCCATTTGCTTAACAACTAGGTGAGTTAGTAATTAACTAACCAATTATGACACATAAGTCCATTTAACGTTTCCAAAACCCTAGGTTAGTCATCCTTAGGTCCTCATGACCTAATCTTACCCAAGAACACCCAAAATCACCAAATATGGGGTTTTATGTTCATCACTAACCCTAACCCTAACCCTTAAACAAATTAAAATAAGGAAATCAAAGTTAGAGCTTACCACCACAATCACAACGTAGCTAGTGATTAGATGAACAACTTTAACACACGCGGTTTCGCCCGAAATCAACTTCTTCCTCCTTGATTTGAGCTTTCTCTCTCTCAAAGGGTTTCTCACTCTAGAAATTGAATTGGAAGAGATGATGTGGTTCGTGATAAAGTTAAGAGTGTTTCAACCACCATCTAATCTGGCCTCTAATGTCCTAACTCGTCCCCATATGAAAAGATAAGAATACCCTTTATTAAACTTTAATTTAAAAACAGAAATCTGTGCACAGGGCTAGTGCGTGGCGCGCACACATAACCCTGCGCGGCGCGCACAATGGTCTGGGCAGTTTCTGACTTCTGTTTAACTGCACAATGATACCCACACTCTATGTACCATATTTACACTGTTGTACAATAAAATATTCGGGTCTTACACAAGTGCCATATACAGAGACTCTGGCGGCTCGGCCAAACCATTAACCACCAGCTGATCGGACTGGGGCTTACCAGAAGTTCCTCCACCACCATGTGTATATATATTATCCACACGCGACAGATGCGTCATTCACATATATATACACCTCGATTGTCTAGGCTACCACATGAGGAACCCAACCCGCAGGTTGATCTCTCCTACCGAGGCTACCACACAATAGGGACGCACTGGGCTCCAGCAGACAGGCATCAACTAACATGCAGTCATCACAATGTACTAACTAACACAACAGTAAGTATATCTAACAAGCATGGCAATCATAATATAACATGCTACTCTATACTATGTTCTCCAGTTAGTCCCACTCACCAATTACCAGCAACCAGCTCAGATAATCTACTACTGAGCGGCTTCTATATCCTTATCACCTGAACATAAGGCAAATCAAGTTAGTTACTGTCCATTAATATCAAATAACACAGTACAGAAATTTTTGTATCAAAAAGCATCCGCTAAAAATTTTTGTTTAACACTTGTGCTCTTTCAAAATTTACATCCTGAACATCAAAATACAAACGGACAGCATAACGGCTAAAAATCAACACTTAGTAAAATATTTCACTGCTAAAGACAGTCGGCCGACTGTCTATAGCTGACTGTCTACACTCACTGGGCCGACTGTCTAGTCACTCGGTCGATGGTCTTTCACAGACACACTCGGCTGTGGGTCATACACACTCGCTCGATGGTCGAGTCGGTCGGTCGAGTGTCTCGAGACACTCGGCCAACTGTGTTTATCTGCAGAAGCTGAAGACAAAGTGACGGGTTTCACCCAAATTCATTCAATTCTTGCTCTAGAGCTCGATTACGACCTCAAAACTGAACAAATCGAAGACTCTAAACATGTAGAAACATAAACCTACTAAATTTAGACTCAAACAACATCAAATCTAACCATTTTGACCCAAAATACACACTTTGTAAAACTTTACACAAAAACTCAATTTTCTTGAAGATTATAACATGAAATGCTATGATTCTTACCTTGTTAGAATCAGTAAATCACAAGGAACACAATGATATAAACGATTTGAGCTCTAAAACAAAAATTAAGGATTAGGGTTTGTTAGTTGGAAGAGATGAAGGTATGTGTGTGTGAATATTCTGGAAAGTGAAAGGATGGGGCAAAAATGGACAGCTCAAGTCACTAAAGTGGGTTGAATTCCCACACTGTGCAACACACGGGTATCTATCAGTTATTTGATATCTTTCGTTCGTTATTTGGCAACCCAAACGAAGTCCAAATTAAATAAACAAACCTGTTCTGTGACCCTTGTCACAAACTGGTCCTAACCACATCATCAAATGATAATAAATATTAAATAAAAATAAAAGCATATAATAACACAATAGTAACTTAAGGGCAATAAAGTAATCTTACAGCTAGGCCCGATTGAGGATGTTACAACATGTGACAGTTTTAATTTAGTAACGACACGTAAGATTATTGGTACGTGCTTTATAATAATGTATGTATGTATGTATGTATGTATGTATGTACATAGATAGATAGATAGATGGATAGATATATCTTTTTCTTTGTGTATAATAATTATAATTATAATTATAAACACTATATATAAAGCAAATTGTTAGTTGTAAAATAAACGTGAGATGATAATTACACGAAATTAATTTTTATACAGATAGCATACATAAGTTTTATTTAATTGTTTTACACACGATGGCTTTATACATATACTATTAGTGGTGCAATTTTTGGTAGTTTCATGAGATGAAAAACGACAACTCAAAAAACAAATTTACAAAGTCGGCTCCTCAACTATCATCCAAACTACAATCTTTCAGGGGTAGAAACCGTCAATTCACTATTCTATTAAAAAAAAACATAATCAAACTTCACCACAATTTTTAACAGGCCGTATTTTCCGGCTCGCCGATCGTTAAATTTTTCCGGCACCGCAGTTAAACTCGAAAAAAATTTATGAACACAACGCAACTAACTATACGCGAAACGGACATGCTTTTAAAAAACGCTAAACACATTGACATCTAAAACAGGGATTAACACCTACCCGGAAGGCCAAGCCGCAATGCGCGGACCGATCTGGATCTCGTATATACTATTAGCCATGAAAATTTTGACCATTTGATTCCTAGAATACAACATCACCAAAAAAACAAAATCACCCCAACCTTTTAACCAAAATACAATTCTACCCTCAAATTAGGGGAGTAAAATGTAAAATCAATATTCTAAAAAAAAACTTTAAACAATCTCCACCCAACCCAAATTTTTAACGGGTCATATCTTCTCGCTCGCCGCGAGTTAAATTTTTCCGACACCACCATTCAACTCGAAATAATTTTACGAACACAACGCAACTAATTATACGCGAAACAGATGCTTTTTAAAAATGTTAAATACTCCGGGCTATCTTTCATACATATACATACACAAAACGCTTTATGAACACAAAGCGAGGTCATTAAATATGCTAGGTACTAACCACGTGTATCCAAAATGGAATCCGAAAGGCCCCGCGGCATCGCGCATGCATCTGTTCCTAGTTAAAAATCAGAGTTAACATCGATAAATATGGTTTTAGTGTGCAAGTGTTTAGTGAGATCGATGTTCGAAGTTCTTTTGGGTTTTATGACAATTTGTAGGGACGCCTTTGGACTCATCAAATTGTCACACATTTTCGCCATCGCAATCAGACGACTTTTTCGAATGACTTTTTCGGTTGTTGCTGTGTTAAGATTCGAATTCCAATGTTACAGTTCTCCGATGATTCTTTCAATTGCTAGGTATTTGTAATGTATATATTCGTCATATTATAGTCTAGTTCAATAAAGAGTGCAAAAATGATCGTTTGATCTTATCATTTAAATGCGAGTCGGCCTAAATCATTTATAATTCAACTAGATTATTATTAAATCTATTTTAACTTTAATTTATGTTTCTGTGAAAAAAAATAAACAATATCTGTGGGATAGCCACATTATTTTTGTAGAACCGTTTGTGTCATTCGAATGAATCGATTAAGTGGGTGATTGTTGGAGCTAATCGATTCGTTGTGTCCTACATCGAAAAATGAAAGAAACAAATGTACCCATATAAGCTCATAAGTTTCACATTACTCTAAAACCAATTGGTGATAAAGGGAGGTTCCCCATAAGTTTATATATGTACATTTGTTTCTTTCATTTTCTGATGTGGGACACAATGAATCGATTAGCTCCAACAATCACCCCCTTAATCGATTCATTCGAATGACACGTTCAATACCATCTCGACTCTTTCCGGACACCAAACCTCGCCCTCGGTCACGTCCATAGTCATCTCTGTTTGAATCTCCACTTTCATTCTGCACCGTCCACACATCTAGGCTATAACCAGACTCTGATATCATTTGTAGGATCGTTTTCAGGTCCACCAACATGTACAACATATACGCTCATGAGTTCCACATTTCTCTAAAACCAATTGGTGATAGCAGAAGGTTCCCATAAGCTTATATATGCACATTTGTTTCTTTCAATTTCCGATGTGGGACACGATGGATCGATTAGCTCCAACAATCACTCCCTTAATCGATTCATTCCATGCTACTTCTACGGACACGTTCAATACCATCTCGACTCTTTCCGGATACCCGACCTCCTCCTTGGTCACGTCCATAGTCATCTCGGTTTGAACCTCCGCTACCATTCTGCACCGTCCACACATCTAGGCTATAACCAGGCTCTGATACCATTTGTAGAATCGTTTTTAGGTCCACCACCATGTATAACATATAAGCTCATGAGTTCCACATTACTCTAAAACCAATTGGTGATAGAGGGAGGTTCCCATAAGCTTATATAGGTACATTTGTTTCTTTCATTTTTCGATATGGGACACAATGAATCGATTAGCTCCAACAATTTTTTATTTTATTTGTTGAAAATAACGAAAAACTTAAATAATCAAGAAACTTTCATTAACTGAAAAAATAATCTATCAAAACAATACATGAGAACTCTAAGGGACTCTTCGCAACTGAAAAACGAACCTAACCTAAGTTAGTGAAAAAACTATCTAAAAACGAACCGAATTAACAATTAACAAATAGATACAACTAGTGTTCGAACTCTCGCTTCGCACTGGGGGTTCGGTTTTCAATGTATTTTATTGCCTTTAGTTCGTAAAATTATTTCGTGGCTAACGTTGATGTCGTTGAAGCGCAACTCGAGTCGAACTAAAAGGTATAATCCGTGAAAGATTTAAATGTTATTTTAAATTAACAATATATGTGCATCTCCGCGTT